>NC_060272.1:132874274-133113729 GCF_021613505.1 Equus quagga
CACACACACACACACACACACACACACGTACAGATAAAATCAAGGAAATCTGAATAAGATCAGTGGGTTGAATCAATGTCAACATCCTGTCTGTGAGATTGTACTTTGATTTTGCAAGATGCTAACATTGGGGGAGATTGGGTAAAGAATACATGGGATCGCTCTTTATTATTTCTTAGAACTCATGTGAGTCCACAATTGTCTCAAAATAAAAGTTTAATGACAAGATAAAATGTCTCATAATGCATGGCTCGTTTACACAATACAGTCGACCCTCTGTATCCTGGGGTTCTCAATCTGCGAAATCAACCAACTGTGAGTCATGTGTACGTACTCCGTTTGCCAGCTGTGGTTGGTTGAATCTGCGGATGTGGAACCCACAGATACGGAGGGCTGACTAAGGGACTTGAGCATCCGTGGATTTTGGTACTGGGGGCAAGTGTCCTGGAACCAACCCTTTCCCCGTGCTGATGGACGGTGGTATTGCTGAGGTGACACATTAGGGTGAGGAAGAACACACCAGTGGTTTCCAGGTGTTAGGACCGGGTGCGGGTGTGACTATTAAGTGGTAACATGAGGGGGTTTCTTTGTGTTGGTGCAACAATATCCTGATTGCAGTGATAGTGAATTTATAGGTTATAAAATTTCATACAGGTATAAACTCTCCTCCTCAACAAAGGGCACCTGTAAAACTGGTGAAATGTAGGATCTGTATTGGACTTAGTCATATTTTACTAATATCAACCTACTTAATTTAACAATGTGCCATGGTTATGAATATATTATCACACGGGGAAGCTGGGTGAATGGTACAGGGGAATTCTGTACTAGTTTTTAAATGTTTATAAGTTTTAACCTATTTAAAAATAAAAGTATTGAAAGAAACAAGAGGTATTAACTTATGAATGGACTGAAAGGTTAATCTAATTGAAAGTCCAGAAATACAAATTGATTTATTCAGAAATTTAGTATATGATAAAAGTGTCATTTTAAATCACAGATGCACAGAAAAATGAATTATTTGAGAAATGGTGCTGACGTAATTGCATAAGTACTTTGGGGAAAGACATAAAAGCTGGGTTCCTTCATTATACCTGACGTGAGGACTGGGTAGAGTTCTTTTTGGTTTGAGATTTGGCCCATTCTAAGTATGAATAAGACCTAGAAATCATAACTTAAAAGAAAATAAAGTTGATTATGTAGTATTCAAAAACGTCTCCATGGCAAGAGCCATCATATGTAAAGATGTGAAGCCAAAGACAAATACATTGGTGGGAAAATATTTGCAACTCGTAGACCAAACCAAGAGCAGGGTGTGCCCCCTCTGGTCCCTTACCTAGTTTTTCACCGCCTCTCCCACTCATGAAACCACCAGTCACTGCTCTGCCTTTTTATTTTTATTTTATTTTATTTTTTTGGTGAGGAAGATTGTCCCTAAGCTAACAACTGTGCCAGTCTTCCTCTATTTTATATGAGGGACACCACCACAGTGTGGCTTGATGAGCAGTGTGTAGTCCCATGCCTGGGATCTGATCACAGGAACCCTGGGCTGCTGAAGTGGAGCATGCAAACCCAGCCACTGTGCCACTGGGCCAGGCCCTGCTCTGCCTTTTCAGTTCTCTCTGCTCCACTTCTAGTCCTTTTGCTCTGGGGAGCTCAATAAGCACCTGCCTTGGGGGCAACTTCTGTGTTGACTGTTTTGGGGGTCTTACTCACTTAGGTCCAGGTGGCTTTGGCAAACTGACTCCAGGTTTTGTGTCCCCATCCTTATCTCCCCTGTCCCCAGCCTCCATGTGATCGAATCTCTCTGCTGGCTGCCCTGACTCCACCGGGCTTCTCAGCCTGTTGCCCAGTGTCAGGAATCTGAACTGCTTGAAAGAAGAAAGGGGTTTGCAGGCAGCTGATTCCCCTGGCTGAGGGGCGCGTCCTCTGGGTTGGACCCCGCACGTCCTGGCTGCCTCCCAAGACGTTCTGTGTATTTTCACGTAGCTCTTCTGGCTGTTCTCACAGGGAGGGTCGATCTACTGCAAGGGTCTCCCTTATAGCCCTATTTGATTGATTTTTACAAGATGATTAAAATAGAAAACTTTTAAAAATGACACAGTTCAGAGGAAAATCAATGTCTTGTAAAAAGGTTACTAGTCTAAGAAATAAGTTTCCTTGATTCCATCATCCTCTTCCCTCCTAAAACTTGAGGTTATAGGACACACATGCAAGTAAGGCACAGTGATTACAAGCAGTATTTTCTCTTTGCCTAACTCTGTTTGGACTCCCCCAGAGCTGGGACACACCACACCACACCACACCACTTAAACGGGATCATTCTCCAAAGCTTCTTGGGTTCTTGTTCCAGTTTTCAGTGGGATAAGATCAAACCGGCATTCAGGCGATTGATTTTAACCTTTTCTGTAAAAAAAATAAGAAATAATTATCCAGGGTGACAGACACACACACACACCTCACACACACTTGACCCAGTGGTAAATATTTCCTGTGTGAGTAGTTTATTATAACTGTCGGGTTTTTTTTTCTCTCAGATGACACATTCAATAACTATATTTAAGCACATGCTAAAGATTTAATTTAATTACGCCATCTGTCCATATAGCCTTAAAAGAATTCTACTTACTTGAAATGTCTTTAAATGTAGATTATTTTGAACAGATTATTTGTCAAGATTCACCTGTTCCTCTGGTTTTCCAGTCACCTGAATAAAAAATCGTGCATATTCTCTTGTAATGTTTTTGAGAACAAGAAAGTACAATTTTCCTCCTGCTATTTTGCGTTCCTTCGAATGCTGACTAGATGGAGATTTCATAGTTACATTTTATTTGTTCCAACGGAAAATCTATTTGACAAGGTTTGCTTCACAAAACCCTGCCTAGAACAGGCCAGCAAAGCCAGAGATTAAAAGATCTGATTGTCAAGATGAGTTGAGAATAAAGCAAAGAAGATGTGGGTGAGGCCACTGTGAGAACGCACCGCAGAGTTCTCCTTTTGTCTGCAAGAAAGAGCAGGAACACGGAATGCGTCATTTCCCTCCTTGCAGCAGAAAAGAAATGCTGGGTGTTAAAGAAGGCGAAGGAGGGGTTTCCAGTCTATCCAGCTTGAGTTAACTGTAGGATTCTGGGCCAAGAGGGACTCTGCCTTGCTTTCAGAGATTTAAAAAGAAAGACTTTTCAGCTACCCAGCAAACAGTTTACTAAAAAATAGTACCTGTTCAAAACTAAGATGAGCTGAAACAACGCTAAGGCACCAGGAATGGCAACGAAAAGTGAATGAATGTGCTGCGTAAATCAGAACCAAGTACCATTTGGGGGAAATAAATAGTGTGTTCAGAGAGCAGGTGCTTCCTAGAATCGGAGGAGTGTTCCTAGAATGGAGCAGCTGACCTCTGTATACCGCATCATCTGTGCAACATCAGTAGTGACAGAAGTCCACTGTTTAAGGGGCTAGGAAATAGCCGATGAGGTGTCAGCATTGTGTGATTAATAAATGGTACACTGGTTAAGGGCCTGGAGGTTCTGGTCAGACCAGGGTGCAGATCCCGCTCTGTAACGCGCTCACAGGGCTTCCCTGGGAAAGCGCCGCCTCGCCTGACCGTAGGCTCCCCATCAGTACAATGAGGCAGGATGCCGCTAACCCCGAGGGGCATCTGTGAAAATTCCCAGAGAGAATGTGAGCAAAACGGCTGGCCCTGAGCCTGGCAAATTGCGGCTAGGTGGCCCTGCCAATTTGGTGTCTGGCAAATGGTAGGTTATGTTGGAGAGCACCAGTCGGTGCCACCATTCAGAGTCGCTTCCTCTGCAGCCTTGGCTACCAGGAATAAGCCTGTGAAAGCGGGTTTTGGTGCACATCCTGTCAAACACACACACGCGGAGCAGGTGTAGAGGCCATATGGACGGACTACCCTCAGAATCCTGGAGCACGCAGGGTGAGGGACTCCCCTCGAAGGAGACACCCCAGATGCTAAGGGCAGGCTCAGAGGGCAGGACTGGGCAGGTGGCAAGATGCAACCCGAACGAGAGGCTGCAGCATCCGCAGGCCCCAGGGACTGGGGACCTCATTTTATACGTCTTGTTTATGCAGAGGGGGCAAGTCCTGCCATACCACTCCTTCCAATCACACATCCAGAACAGCTGTAATGGCACTATGCTAATTATCTAAGCTTAAGGTATTGATTCAGACGGGGATGCTTCGTAAGCCGATTACTCACCGCCGAAGTCTTCCTGAGAGTTCCCTTGCACACCATTTACACAGAAATGTTTTTGTGTCATTTACTCCACAACAAATGTAATGATGGACAAGGGTTGGAATAGTTCATCAAGTGCTTCCTCTATGTCAGGAATCTTCTAGAAGTTTATTCAAACCTCACCACCACCCCCTGGGCTGGAGATGCTCATCCTTATTTCACAGATGAGGAAGTGAGGTGAGAAGCTCAGCACGATGAGATCACATGCTGCTGAGCAGAGTTGGGCATTAGTCAGGCAGTCTGGCTCTAAATACCATTCTCTCATGCCAGTTAACAAATGGCCGTTATTATCATTTCCATCAATCCAACTTGGGCCACAAATCTAAAAAAGCAGAATATATAAAAATCTACAAGTTAAAAAGAAAAAAATTACTGGTTTGGGCCAAATACTTGTGAAATGTCCATCCCGATGGACAATTCACAATTACTACCTAACGATAGGAAAATACAACTGAAATTTTTTCTCTCACAGAAGCATCATGTGCCTACCATATTAACTGCACAAGTTTGAAAATACATATGTATGGAAACAGTGACAAATCAGTTATGTAAAATTATGTCCTTAACAGTAAGATTGATAGTAATAACAACAATAATAAGCTTTTTGCTCATGTAGTAATTCATAGCTTTCAGGCTATTTTATGTATGATTTAATTTGATAAAATTACCATTTGTTTTGTAAAGCGGCAAGAGTGAGTCATTAGCAGGGATAAAATTAGAAAGCTGTCTCATGCCTGTGGCCTAATTCTCTTTATATTGCTATTATTATTAAACACATTTTTAATCACAACTAGTCACTTAATTGTGATCTTAAATAATTGAACCACCAAAGCCAGATAAATAATTTTGGTTACTAAGATGATTCATCCCACCAAAAGAAGAATTATTTTATTTTATTTATTTTTATTTGAGCCTTACGTAGGTGTAATTGGCAAATACAGTTGTAAGATTAAGTGTACATCATGGCCATCTGATAAAGGGAAACACTGTGAAAGGATTCCATCTATCTAGCGAGTTAGCACATCTGTCACTCCACATATTTACCTGTTTTGTTTGTTTCAGTGAGAGCAGTTTAGTTCCACTCCCTTAGCAAATTTCAATCATAGGGTACAGTGTTATCAAACTATTGTCACCGTGCTGCACGTTAGATCCTCAAACCTTATTCATCTTATAGCTGAAAGTTCGTACCCTTTTACCAAACTCTCCCTATTTCCTCCACCTCGCAGCCCCTGGTGAGTACTTTTCTATTCTCTACTTCTGTGAGTTTGACTCTTTTTTTTAATATTCCACCTATAAGTGATACCAGGCGGTATTGTCTTTCTCTGTCTGACTTATTTCACTTGGCGTAATGCCCTCAAAATCCATCCACGTTGTTGCAAATGGCAGGATTTCCTCCTTTCTCATGGCTGAATAATATCCCATTGTATTTATGTACCATTCTTCTTTGTCCGTTCATCTATCGATGGTTGTTTCTTTATCTTGGCTACGGTGAATAATGCTGAAATGAACATGAGAATGCAGACATCTCTTCGAGATCCTGTTTTCATTTCCTTTGGATATCCACCCAGAAGTGGGATTGCTGGATCATATGATAGTTCTATTTTTAATTTATTAAGGAACTTCCATACTGTTTTCCAATTTACATTCCAACCAACAATGTACAACCAACAGTGCACCATGTTTCCCTTTTCTCCACATCCTTGCCAACACCTGTTATCTCTGGTCTTTTTGATAATAGCCATCCTGACAGGTATGAGGTGACATCTCATTATGGTTTTGATTTGCATTTTCCTGATGATTAGTGGTGTTGAGCACCTTTTCATGTGCCTGTTGCCCATTTGTGTGTCTTCTTTGGAAAAATGTCTATTCGGTTCCTCAGCCCATTTTTAAATTGGATTATTTGGTTTATTGCCGTTGCGTTGTTTGAGTTCTTCACAGACTTTGGCTCTTAACCCCTTATCAGTATATGATTTGCAAAGGTGGCGTCTTCATTTTGTTGATGGTTTCCTTTGCTGTGCAGAACTTTTTAGTTTGATGTACCTGTTTATTTTTTGTTTTCATGGACTTGGCTTTTGGTGTCAAATACAAAAAAATTATTGTCAAGACTGATGCCAAGGAGCTTCCCTTCATATGGTTTTCTTCTTGTTTCTTCTGCTTGTGGGCTTTGGAGCAACTTGGGAGTCTGGGTTTATAGTTTTACTCAAATTTCGAAAATAATTAGCATTATTTCTGTGATTCCTCCCTCCCCACTCTTCCTGGCTCTCCAGTTACTCATCTGCTCTGTTGCCCGGTTTTGCCTCAAAGCTCACTCACTGATCTCTTTTTGGGATTTTTTTCATCTCGGCGTCTCATTTTAGATAGTTTTTATTCCTATGTATGCATGTTTACCTTTATCAAATAGCCACGATGTACACTTATATGTTACAACTGTATTTGCCACTAATCTTTGTGTTTGCAGTGTCTCATGCTGTTGACTCCATCTAGTAGATTTTTTCATTTCGGATATTTGTCATCTCCAAAACTTTGTTTCACGACTGTTTTACATGCACCGTTTCTCTCCTTGTCTTGCTCATGGTTTTGCGACCTAGTTGATCATGTGGAATATATTTACAATACCTATTTTAGTCTCCTTATCTGCTAAATCTATCATCTGTGTCACTTTGGACTATGCTTCTTTTGGTTGAATTTCCCAAATTTATGGGACATATTTTTTATACTTTGTATGGCTAGTAATTTTTTATTAGTTTCTGAACATTGTGAATTGATGCTATTGCGTGCTGTGTTTTTTCATTTAAAAAATATATTTTGAGCTTCATTCTGGGATGCAGTTAAGCCCCATTCACTTTGTTCCTTTCTTTTAAACTCTACATTTAGTAGAGAGAAGATTTGGCCCCATGACTGACTACCGTTTTTGAGAACTCTCCCCAGTGCCTAGTGTATTAGGAAACTTTTCCTCTCTAGCTTTGGGAACTGAAACTTCCCAGCCTCGTGAGAGCTCTGGAGATAGTTTCGTGTGTTTCTCTCTGGTGGTTCTTTCCCATAGGTTTTAGTTTCCTGACTTGCATGCCCAGGTCAATATGCAGCCAACGACTCGAAGGGACCCTCTGCGGCCTTCTGCAGCCATCCTGGAGGCTCCAGCCACTCTTGTATTTTCTCCGCAGTACTGGCCACCCTGGGCTCCCTGGACTTGAATTCAGTGTTTGTCTTTGTTTTTCCCATTTTCCATTTTCTTTCAACCTTATTTATGATGTTTTGTTATTGCTGCATTTTTTTTCAGCCATGAAAATATTTCAATCTTTATGAGTAAAATTTATCAGTTTTATGCTATGTTAGTTAAGATCTTTTCCATATAGATGATAAAATCGTGCATTCATGTTTCCTTATTCTATGTTTGGGATTTTTTTTTAATATTTATATATTTGATCCACCTAGAATTTATTTTGATGTTAGAAATCCAGTGTGATGGTTAGACTGTAGTCTAAAAATCGCTTGTGGAACTATCGTTTCCTGTTTCGTTGAACTGTGTTCGTCATCATCTTTAACTGGGTCTCTGTCTGTCTTTTTCTTGTGCTGTTCTCTTTGGGCTTTCATTCGGTTTCATTGTTCTGCCTGGAGATCCTTGTGCTAGGACCCCAGTAGCTTAATATCACATTTTACTAACTGGTAAGGGAAAACAATCTCTTGAATTACTTTTCATTTTCCTATTTTTTTCCCCATGTCATCCTGCCTTCCCTGCAGGTTTGTTGGTTTGGGTGAACTTTAGAATGAATATTGTCCAATGAGCCGGAATCCCTTTGGGACTTTGATTTCCAGTAGGAAAGCACTTCATGTTTCATAATTAAGCAGAGTACAGGCTGTTGGTCTGTTCTGATACCTTTTTGAAACCATGTTACGACTGTCTGGTACTATTCCTGTTTTAATAAGATGCGGGAAGAGGTGGAGCAGAGAGCTCAAGATCACACACTCTGGCGCCGTATTCACAAGGTTCAAACCAAGCTCTGCGGCGTCACAGAAATCACCTCAACTGTCTGCGCCTCAATCCCCTCATCTGCAAAAGAGGACAAGGCCTCTTATCTCGGGAGGTTTTCATCAGTTAATATTTGTAAGACTCGTAAAGTCTCTGACACGTAACAGGTGCAGGCTAAGTGCTTGCTCTTTTTATCACTTTCTACAAAGCATCTGTTAGATTAGTAATAGCTTCTGAACTCTGGTTATTCTTAAATTCTTATTCAATTTTTTTGGATATTTATGTTATCTCTTTTATTCTGATTAGCATTGCTATTCATTTAATTGTATTATTACATTTTCAAGAAAAGAAGTCAACGTTTATTTATCAAATCTCTTTTTCTGCTGTCTTAATTAATTTCAGCTACACTTCTTCTTACACTTTTGTGACATATAATTCACGAGTGCATTCAAATTCTATAAAATAGGCAACAAAATGCAAAAGAAAGTGCATGAAACAAATGGAAGCTCCCCTTCACCCCTCACTCTCGCTCCCTGGAGGTTTCGCGGCCGCAGATGTGGATTGCATCCTTCCTCTCCGTGTTTACACACGTGCACACATGCTGATGCCTTTATATGTCTACGGGTACGTTTTACATGAATAAACGTTGTCCTGCAACTTACTAGTGTTGCTTACAGTTCATCTGAGCAAGATGCTCCGTTCAATGCACAGAGATCCCCCCCCACCTTTCAAACAGCTCCCTGATACTGTGTTCCACAGACGGGATGCAGCACCCATTCCATAAGCACTTCCTTACTGATAGCTAAGTCTCCATGTGTATGGTCCCATGTACTCATGGGCAATTATTTTTTAAGGCTAACTCTGGAAATGCATTGCTCTATCAAGGGGAAGGTCTATTTTCAAATTTGATGTGTAGAGGAACACTGCTTTCCAACGAGCTTTCCCCATTGACACAACCACCAACGCTTTTGGAAGACAGCGCCAGGATCTGATCCCTGCTGTTGTCAGAGCTTGCGATTTTATTTTTTGTCAGTAGGATAGGTGGAGAACTTTTCTTCTCTAGTTTGCATTTTGTCTAACGACCGTCATTGCTCTGAGTGGCTGTTTACAGACTCATCTGCATTTGGATGTGGGCTGCCTTTTGTTCCCTCTCTTCCAGTTGAGCAGGTTGAATTGGTAAAATTTGGTCTACAGCAATTGCTCACAGTTCACAGGACTCTTACTGACCAGGTCAGCGAGCGCTTTCTTCCACGGGGCTGCCTTTGGTCAACAGCTGGCTTGTTGACTTGGCTCTAGTCTCATTGTTTTTTAATTTAAGGAGACAGCGCAGACTTAAAATAGCCCCATGCTTGGTTCTTCCCCTGGGCTCCCTCAATGCCAACTTGCACTAAGGGCTGTCCTCTAGCCTGTGCCTGCTCCCCGATCACATGGCCGCACCTGTGCTTTCACTGCTGGGGTGGCACTGGTGACTGCAGAGCTTCGTTTAGCTCATTCCTGCAAAGCCAAACCATGCTTGGCATCACAAGGATTTAATCAGCTCTGAGCAGTTTCTTGCAATTTGTTGAGAATGTTATTATATCAGGTGCAATGTGCTTTGCAGTTGTCAGGATAAGGTTATAGTCGTTTTCTAGTTCAAGAAGGGGAAGTTGTCTTCCTCAAAATTCATTTCAGGAGATTTGTAAATGGACCTCTGTGCTGGTAGCCTTCCGGGAAGTCTTCAGTCAATGCTGTGTCACTGACTATCATGACAATCTCTATCATCACCTGCACTAGGCTAACGGGTTTTCCGGTAGTTTTATTATTTATCAGATCTGTGATAAATCGTAACTGTTAGTCAAAACCAGGCCTAACACAGGGAGCACTTGTCTATTACCCTTTGGTTAATGAAGAAATCTGTACATCTGCAATTTTCTGTAGCAGCAAGAGGATTCTGAGAAACTCTGTAAGCACTTAAGCTATCAGATGTCTGAGTCAATCCAGGCTGGATGAGAGAGCAAGGCGGATCATGTGCCTGCAGGCGAAGCTGGGGAAGGCTAAGGATGGGGAGGAGAGGGGGTCAGAGGAGCGCTGGGGAGAGGAGAAGGCACTGGTAGGGAGCTCATCAGGAAAGGGTAGAAGTGGGAGGAGTTACTGCAATGAGGGGTGGGGGCACCATGGCTGGAGGAGGCAAGATGTCAGGGGAAGGAGAGTCCTAGAAAGGGCAGATGGGGAGCCAGAGGGGGTGAATAAGAGGGGGGGAACCTAAGATAATGAGGGCCTGGAGTGAGAGAAGGAGGAGAGCGGAGGGTCCGGAAGAAGGGTGGGGAGGGTAGGGATGTAGTGGGGGAGGTGATGGTGGCTTAGAACATGGGGGGCGTGCCCGGAAATTTGGGCTACCACTGGAATATTCAGACTTCCTTGCCTTTTCAGCTTCTACTGAGTCCCCATTATAATTTAATATTGATTGTGGGGCAATAAATAATCTGACCTAAGGTGTCTTCAATCAGGAGGGGTAAGGATACACAAACAGTAAGTAAAGGGTTGTTTAGGGGCTGGCCCGATGGCATGGTGGTTAAGTTCAGCCTGGTCTGCCTCGGTGGCCCAGGTTCAAGGGTTCAGGTCATGGGCACAGACCTACACCACTCATCAGCCATGCTGTGGCAGCAGCCTATGTGTAAAGTGGAGGAAGATTGGCACAGATGTCAGCTCAGGGCTAATCTTCCTTAAGCAAAGAAAAGAAAAAACAAAAATTATATGATTATCCCCAGGAGAAGTCTAATTGTTGACCATGTGGTTATAAATATATATCTGAGAGAAAATAGGTGGCAGATTTTTAATAGATGACCTTATAAACCTTAAAAGAAATGGTGAAATGGTGAAACATCCAGTTGGTTGAATTAGTAGATAGACCAAAAAGTTGAAAAAGTATGTTTTTTAAATGTAATATAAATACTTTAGTTCCAGAAATGCATTTCATCCTGCTTTTGGAGGTGGATGAGACTTCTTGTCACTGTCACCCAAATTATAGTTAGGTGTTTGAAAGTGTTTGTGACCAGCAGCTCCACTCTACACAATGGATCTCAATCTCTGTGAGACGTTGGAATCACCTGGAGAAGTTTTAAAATGATGATGCCTGGGTTCCATTCCCTGAAAGTCTGGTTTAATTTATTTGGCATGTGGCTTGAACATTGGTTTTTTGGGGGTTTATTTATTTTTTTGGTAAGGACAGTTTTTGCTGAGCTAACACTTGTGCCAGTCTTCCTCTCCTTTGTATGTGGAACACCACCACAGCATGGCTTGAAGAGCAGTGTGTAGGTCCCTGACTGAGACGTGAACCGGCGAACCCCAGGTTGCCAAAGCAGAGTGCATGAACTTAACCATTATGCCTCTGGGCCTGGTATTTTTAAATGCTCTCCAGGTGAGAACTGAGGTTGAGGACCACTGCCAACCTTGGTGATCATAGGACATTAATAAAAATAAAAATTCCTGGTTTCCTCCACTCAGAGGCTCTGATTCAGGTGGTTTGAAGTGGGGACAAAGGACCCCCAGTTAATTCTGATGGTCGGCCGCATCTGGGAACTGCTGGATGAAAAAGTTTATTTTAGTAATATTGATAATACAATTACACAGGTCGGAGACTTCTGCCTTACAATACCCAGCTCTAACCATTGTCCCTCACTGACTCTGCTCAGTCACGTGTTTGTGATTTAGTTTTTAATATTTAGTAGGGAAATCTTCTTTTGAGAAAGAATAAAATTCCGTGTAATTTTGAAAGGAGTCAAGGCATTTTCCTAAGGGGCAATACAAATAGTCCTGTGACTGAAGTGTAAAAGCCATATCTTATGGAACTTCTGTAATTTCACTGACAAATATTTGTTAATTAGGGAAACAAATTTAACCGCAAGTGGACAAAAATTGTTTCTCAATGCTCTAAATTAAAATCTGCCAGAAATACTGGAGCTCGATAAAAGCTTGGCCCCAATAACAGAGCGCGATGCAGAATGGAGCTGCTTTTGCCCTAATGCTGGGAATTATAAATAGCTCCCTGAAATGCACATAACGCGGCCAACAAAGGAGCTGCTGCTCTCAATCTGCAGGAGGTGAAGCCCTCCAGCTGTTAGGTGGTGAGCTCTCCGGCTCTCTTTCTCTTTACCTGCACAACCGTGGATCTCTGAGAGGGTGGACAGAAGTCTACTTCCAGAAACAGTAAACACTGATTGAGCTTGTGCTACTTTTTAATGTTATATTCTTTTTTTTTGAGGAAGATTAGCCCTGAGCTAACATCTGCTGCCAATCCTCCTCTTTTTGCTGAGGAAGACTGGCCCTGAGCTAACATCTGTGCCCATCTTCTTCTACTTTCTATGTGGGACGCCTACCACAGCATGACTTGCCAAACGGTGCCATGTCCGTACCCGGGATCCAAACCTGTGAACCCCGGGCCTCCAGAGCAGAACTTGAGAACTTAACTGCTGCGCCACTGTGCCGGCCCTTTTAACGTTATATTCTTGTAAGGAAATTAAAAGAACGTGTAGTTGCACATTCTAACACAGGTGTTGGTAAGAAAATCAATTTTATCACTAAAATTCTGATAGAGGATGTAGGATTTTCAAGCTGAGGATTCACATCTTTCATTAGTTCTGGAACATTCTCAGGGACTAGTGCTTCAAATATTGCTTACCTCTGATTAGAGCTGGATTGCACCTTTGCTTTCTATCTTCTCTGCCTCCTAACTTTTCTTTTATTACTTGCAATTTGTTGTCTTTGTGACGAATCTTGGGTGTTTTTCACAGTTCTGTTTTTCATTCCACTCATTCTTCCTTCAGGGGTATGCGAGCTGCTGTTTAGTGTATCCATTTACTATTTAAACTTCACTATCCGTATTTTTGCTGCCAGAAGTCACCGAATGACTGATTTCCTCTCACTGGCCTGGTCTAGTGCTGGAGGACCGTGGGGCTCCAGGTCCCATCCCCAGCAGGTCTGTCCTGCACCCAGGGCCGGGTGAAGGAGGACCTGCTGGGCATGGGGACACTTGAAGCTCCGTGGTCCTCCAGCACTAGACAAGGTCCGTGAGAGGAAATCAAGACAATAAAATAAACAGAAAAAGGTAGAATAAATACTTAATATAAATAAAGGCCAAAATTAATGAAAAAGAGAAAGGGAGGGTAGTTTTATTTTAAAATACAAAGTTTATTTATTTGAAATAATCAATTACAAAGAGGAAACCTTTGACAAGCCATTTAAAAATGAAAGGAAACACTCTTCAGAAATAATAAAGGTCATTATTTACGGGATAATAGAATTGTAAAACAATGAGTTTTGGGGTGTAACTATAGGAATAATCTTGCAAATCTATGTGAAATAGGTGGTTTCTAACAAAGCATGTTGTCAAAATTAACTCAAAGATAGAAAGAATGAATGATTTAATAGCCACATGGCGATATAGTTTAGGTAGTGACAGAATAGGCAGTGCGGGTAAGGTCCGTGATGCCGTGAAGGAGGAGAGGAAGGTTGGGCAGAGGCCCTGGGGGGAGAGACGGACTTAGGGATGGTTGGTAAAGTGGAGCTTCATCAGTAATAATTGTATTGTCTTTCTGAGAAAACATCGGGACTGATATGACACAGTGTTGGCAGTTCTTGTTTTGGGAGGGCTGGGGCTGCAGATGTCTGTGTCTTTGTTCCTTGTGTGTCCCTCCCCCCAACTCCATGCAGAGCTAACAGAAGCCGTGTGAGTTCCTACAGAGATGAGAGAACCATTTAGCAAAATTCAGCACCATTCACCACAAATGGTTTTCAAGTGGGTGATAGAGACATTTTGAAGAAGCATGCAGACAGCTTTGCCTCAATAGGAAAATGCTAGAAATATTCCCAGCAAAATAAGGCACAAAGCGTCTAATGTCACCAATTTGACTTTGGCTTTTATTTACTTCTCAAAAAGGCTCAGCACCACTCTAGTTTGGATGAATATTTAAGATGATTTTACTGAACCTGCACAGCTCAAGAACATATATTTAAAACTTCTCTTGAGATGCAGCAAACAAGCCCCCGGGATGGTTTCCTGGGAATTCATCAATAAATCATATTAGGGAATTTTTCTCAGAATGGCAGCTCCTCCTGCGGGCCCTCGAGCCCTGGCTGTCTCGCCGTCTCAGGTCTGACTCTTCTGTACTCCTGGACAGCGAAGCTCTGAGGGCAAGAGTCAGCAAGGAGAGGCATGTTGATGTCATGGTGATCTTTGTCAAGAAAGTTTTGTATGATTTGCTACAAAACTCACTACATTCCTTTAAGGTGGGTGGGGGTGACTGACACAGGCTACTGTGGAGTGTTGACTCACCAAGGCTCACAGTGGGGCGTGGAGAGTTGGAAGCAGAATCAGGTCCCTGACCAGCCATGCCTGCCCCATGGGGCTCATTCCACTCTCTGCTGGAGACCACATGGAGCAGAGGATACAGTGAAAATTTCTTTTATTATTCCTATTCTACAGATGAAGCTATTGAGGTGCAGAGAGGTTAAATAATTTTTCCAAGGTCACACAGATAATTTAAGTAGCAGACTATGGATTCAACTCCAGGGACACACTTCCCAAGAAAGATGTGGGGAATCGCTGCACCTCAAGTGTCCTGAAACAAGCACTGTGTCAACAGATGTGATGATGAGGACCAGTCCAGAAGACATTCATCAGAGTCAGAGGGCACGGCTTCACTTGGAAGAGGGAGTGTCTGTTCTGCTAAAGAGACAGACCTCTGATTGCATATAACACGTTACTACACGCAGTGGGGACTCTGCCAAACCCATGGCCTGTGTGTCAGAGATGCAGAGATGTTAAAATGAGACATCTTTTTGAAAGGGCATTTCTTTGATCTACAGCCAGTGTTATTTCTGCTCTGCCATTAACTTGACAAAGACCAGCTAATCCTGAATCTGACATCACACGGAACTAAATTGTATGTACGTGAGGAGATGCATCTGTGCGATTAGCAATGACACTTCGGCATTAGTTAGAACCTAAAAGTGGAAATTCTGGATCTGTTATATATTAGAATAGAAAATTGCTCTTCTCAGCTACTGGTTCAAAAATAGCTCTCAGGTGGTAGTTGACGCTGGGGAAGAATCGTATAGAATTCCAAATTGTAAACACAATGTAATTGCAAGTATTTTTGAGACAAAGTCTACTTGTTGTACTGCAAGCAAGATGTTTGGGAAAATTCCACGTCATGTGTTGGGGTTCTTTATTCACTTCTCCCCCCAGATTCTAACAAGTTAACAAATATGTGTAAATGTCAGGGATTAAAATATCTCCTTTGCTGCAGATAAAGCTGAGTTGCAGATCTCATCTTGGATCCAATAAAAAATGAGATTCTTTCTGTCTCCCACCCACACTGGACTTACAGGGCAGAGAGATCCTGCCAGGTGAACGGGCCACATGCAGCAAAGGCAGACAAAAGATCAGCCATCGAGACAAGCTAGAGAGGCCAGGGAGAGTGACCTCACATCAAAAGAAGTAAAGATCCCCGGAGGGAAGGGCAGATGCTGGGTCCCCTTTACTCATGGGTGGGTATGAATCCCTGTCTTCTGGGATGAGGCAGGAGCACAGGGAGGTGGAGAAAAATATCTCCTCTTCTAGAATATGAAAATCCAGTTCTAAAGCAAACAGGGAGCGTGGTGGTTCAAAGACTTAACATCGTCTCTCCACTGATTTTTTGGCAGCCTCCTGTAGGCATGGCCTCCTGTTGCTCATCATAGGTGATGCTCAGAAGTAGAAATCACGACCTTGCTCTGGAGACCTTCGTCTCTAAGAAGATAGGAAAAGCCAGTACACACACACATTTGATTCAACCCTGGCAAGACAACACAACAAGCCACATCACAACACACAAGTGGCCCTCAAAAGCGTAGAGATTCCACTGCATCCGAATAGATGAGAAGCTTATAGATTCAGAGGAGGACGAGACCATTGGTGACTGGAGTAGTTCGGGCATCTTCATGGGGCTAGTGCTTCCATAAAGAAATCCATTCCTGAAGGGCAGGTGAGGTTGTAAGAAGGGAGATGGACCTGGCAGAGAGGAGGGAGCATGAGGGGGTGTGTGTGTGTGCGCGCAGGAAAGAGGGTGGAGGGTGGTCCACACAGGTGAGAAAGTGAGTAACGAGAGAAGGGTGGGGAGCAGGTTGGAACCGGGTTTTATGGAGTGCCAAACTCAGGAGGCTTTTGCATAATTGACGAGAACAAAAGATTTTTGATGGGTGATGCCTTGGGGAGACCGGTTAAGCCTGCACCTTGTGCATTGGGAGAGAAGCTAACTGAGGCAAGGAGCCCGTTGGAGGGATTGAGACAAATAGCCGAAGCAGGAGGTGATCAAATCCCAAACTCAGGTGGGAGAAAGGGGGACGGAATGAAAGGGGCAGAGATGAGAAGTGTAGCACAGGGAGCTTCTACAAGATTCCTTTTCCTTCAGATTCTGATGCAAACAGAGAGGATGCAATACAGTATTCAGGGACAGAAAAGTGCCTGAGGGACCAACTGAGAAACATAACTGTGGGTAAAGCGAGGCACAGCCCCTCTGACTCAGACAGGGAGTTTCTTGGGGTCTCCAGGTTCATGACCACACTCATGCTGTCGGTGCTGATTGGAATTTGGCCCATGTTCTGATGACAGAATCAGTTTGGGACAAGTTAACCTAACCTGGGTCCCCTGTAGGTCACTCATCCAGCCGGCCCATGAGGAAGGGCACAGCATAGAGCTGTACCTCACGAAGCGGGAATTGCGTGTTTGTGGAATGGTGACGGCACGCAATGGCGGGGAATGACTTCCACATCAGAGAATTCTGGGGTCAAATCTTGGCTTCCACACTACCTAGCAAGGTCACTGTAAACAGACAAATGCAATTTCTGTGAGTCTGTGAAATTACTACTTCTCTCACCAGGTTGTTTTGAAAAATAAATAAGTAATGCAAAGTGCCTGGGATAAAGTGTCATTTGGTTGTTATTTGAAAAACGACGACTGACATTTTTTGAATGTGCATATCTTTTCTGCACATTCCAGGATTCGAAGCTCCTTGTGGTCTCCATGACCTTGAGCATCTCATCTATCCAATCGCTTCATCTCTGGATATTTCAGTTCCGTTTACATCATCACGCTTTTAGTGAGTTCTTATGATATGCCACACATAGTGCTATGTCTTCAGTACAGAGCAGAGTAAACATGGTCTCTGCTTTTTAGGAGCTTAAAATCCAGTCACGGAGACAGATGTGGAAACAGGAAGTGGAGTGATGTGAGCCGTGCCGCAGATGAAAGGACAACACTGTGCAGAGCGCAGACACAAGGCGTCGAACCAGGGGTGAGTGAGCAGCAGAATGATGGAAGCAGCGCCCCCACAGAGAGAGGGCAGATGCTGGAGAGAAGAGGAAGGTGGAGTGGCATTTACTGACCACCCCCACTTTCATATTCTGTGCTGGGTGCCCTCAAAAGGTAACCTCCGTAACAGAAGCTAAAGTGAAGAGTGAGTGAGCCAGTGTTACAGGAACAGCAAATTATAGAAGAACTCCAGTTCATGCGTGAGTCCAAGTGCAGAGCTCTCTCCACAGTATTAGATCATATTTATTACGATCTTCCAACAGGAAAATTTCTGTGAGAGTGCCTGGAAAGCCATAATGTATCTTATTTTTGTTTATAATACATAGATTTTGCTTATGTTGATGTATTTTTTAAATTTCAACCATTTGCATACTGTTCTGTGTTCTTTTACGTGAAGGTCAGTCAGGAGCAGCCACAAAAGCAGACACAGGAGAGGCTCAGGGAAACATAGGTCATTATACACCAGATCCTGGAGCAGGAGGCACGGCACGCCTCGCGGGGCCACGTGGGGAGGGGCCAGCATCGGTCAGGAGGCTGCCGGGGTAGGAGCAGGGGAAGCCCAGGCCGCCATCTTTACGGAGTTTCTGCAGAGAAGGTGAAGCAGGGCCTGGCAAACAGTTCAGGGTTGGCTGGTTTGAATAACTTTGGTGGGATCTAAGCTATAAGGGTGGTCCCTAGTTGCCTGGCACCTGGACCTTGGATTATTAAGGCAGAAGAATGCTGCTTCCTGGGGTGCATAGACCAGACAGAGGAGACATGGCTCAGGTTGGTTGGTTTGCATGTCACAGGCATGGTCAGGGCTGGGCCCTTGGCTGTCTCTAAGAACTGGCTAGCCCAGGGAGGGGTGGTCTCTCCTCAGCCAAAAAGTTTTCTTTTAAGATGTCAAACACCATAATATACAGAAAATAAAAAATATGAACTATACACATACCAAACAATTCACCCATTATAAGTGTATACTGCAATGATTTTCATCACTTTGAGCTGTGCAATCATCACAACTTAGCTTTAGACATTTGTATCACCCTAAAATGTTCCCTGTGCCCATTTCAGTCAATATCTGCTCCCCTCCCCATCCCCAAGCAACCACTGACCTGCTTTCTGTGTCTACAAGTGTGCCTTTTACAGATATTTCATACAAAGAGAACTATGCAATATGTACACTTTTGCACAGGGTTTTTTTTCCACTGTGGTTTGTTGGGCTTCTTGTGTGTGTGGATGAACACAGCCATCAAAGCTGTGAAGTGGTCAGTCATTATAGCTAAAGTAGAATGAGTTGAATGCACATTTATGATGCAGCTCCACTACCCAAGCATGCTTACAAAAGCACAATCTGCAATTTAAAAAATTGAAAACAGCCTAAATATCTATCAATAGAGTATGTTCAAATCACTTGAACTATGTATTATGAAATGTTTATATAGTTATCAAAAGGAAGTGGTAGCCAGGAAATAACAGAGTATGGCTTCTAAGACACAATGTTAAGTGAAAAAAGTAAACTTCTGAGGAAATGTATAGTATGACCCCTTCTATGTTTAAACATGTAAGTGTACATCTATATTACACACATGCTTACAAAGGGAAGTGAGAGGAACATCAACTGTGAGCAGTAGGATCTGGGAGAAATTATGGCAACAGAGGAAGGCAAGACAGCAGTTTTTTGCATTGTTTGACTATTGTCATTAGAATATACTCAAGCATTCACTGCATAAACAACTGCATAAATAAGTGGAAACTAAACAAACACTTCTAAATAATGTATGGGTTAACAGCAAATCTCAAAGGAAGTAAAATGCACAGAACTATTTGAAAGGGAAAACACAATATATAAAAGTATGTGATGTGTATAAAGCAGTACTGAGAGGAAAATTTATAGCACCAAGTACTGACATTAGGAAGGAGAAAAAGGCTCAAATGAATAATCTTAGTTCCTACTCAATAAACCAGAAAAAGAATGAAATAAACCCAAGTGAGCAGAAGGAAGGATACACTAAACATAAAAGCAGAAATTAATAAACTTGAAAATAGAATATAGAGAAAAATCAATGGAACAAAAAGCTGTTTTTTTTAAATCAATAAAAACGGATAAACCTCTAGCAAGACTGACAAAAACAAAAAGAGAGAAGAAACACACCGTCAGTATTAGGAATGAATAGAGAATATCATTACAGATTCTGCATCTAAAAATATAATAAAATTATTAAACAAATTTTCACTCATATTCTACAATCTAGAAGAAATACACCAATTCTTTGAAATACCATAAATCCTGAAATTCAACCAAGGTGAAATATACAATCTAAATAGTCCTATAACCATACAAGACATTGAATTTGTAGTATAAAGCTCTCCGAAAAGAAATCTCAGGACCTAGTGGGCTTTATTGGATAATTCTACCAAATATTTAAAGAAGAACTAATACCAATTCCACACAATATATTTCACAAAATAGAAGACAAGGGTATACTTCTCACACGATGTTATAAAGCCAGAATTACCCTGTTACCAAAACCAGACAAAGACAGAAGAAAACAGAAGGAAAGAAAGAAAGCTACAGACAAATATCTCTTATGAACTTAGAAGCAAAAATCCTCAAGAAAATGTTAGCAAACCAAATCCAGCAAGGTATAGCAAAAATTATACACCCTGACCAAGTGGGATTTATTCCAAATATACAAGGCTGGTTCTACATTTGAAAACCAATCAATGTAATCTACCATATCAACAAACTAAAGGAGGAAATCATATGATCATATCAACTGACAGAACAAAAGCATTTGACCAAATACAATACTTATTCATGATAAAAACTCTCAGCAAGTTAAGAATAGAAAGAACTAACTCAACTGGATAACGAGCATCTACAAAAAACTCACAGCTAACATCTTATTTAATGGTGAAAAGCCAAATGCTTTCCCCTAATATCAAGAACAAGGCAGAAAGTCCACTCACGTCACTCTTCTTCGGTAACACTGGAAGATCCAGCCATTACATTAAGGCATTCAGATTCCGCAGGAAGAAATAAAACTGGCTCTATTTTCAGCTGGCATAATTTTTTGTGTGTAATATCCTGAGGAATCTACAAAAAAACTCTAGACAAGTTCAGCAAAGTTGCAGGATATGAGATCAACACACAAAACTCAATCTCATTTGTGTATACTAATAAGGAACATGCGGAAATTGAAGTTAAAAACACAATATCATGTGTAATTCAAAGATAATGGAATACTTTGGCATACACATAGCAACACACGGGCAGGATCTGTATGCTGAAAATGACAAAATATGGCTAAAAGAAAAAAAATACCCTAATAAATGGAGAGAAACACTGTATCATGGATTGGAAGATTCTATATAGTAAAGACAGCAATTGTCCCCAAATTGATCTATAGGTTTAATGCAATTTGTATCAAAACCCCAGCAAGGTTTTTGACATAGACAAGCTTATTCTAAAATTTGTATGGAAAGACACAGGCTCTAAAATAGCTAAAACAATCTTGAAAATGAAGAAAGAAGTGAGAATAATAACTCTACCAATATTAAGACTTACTGAATGGCTATAATAATTAAGACAGTACGGTATTGGTGAGCAGATAGACACATATCAATGGAGCAGAACAGAGGATCTGGAAACTGACTCACACGTATATGCTCAGCTGATTTTTGACAAAGGGGCAGAAGCTGTTCGATGTTGGAAATATGATCTTTTCAGTAAATGGAACTGGAACAATTGGATATCTTTTGGCACAGGAGCAAACCACAACCCGAACCTTACACAATATACAAAAAGAAATTGAAATGAATCATGGACTTAAATGTAAAACTTGAAAGTATAAACATTTTTATTAAAAAATTAGTAGAAAATCTTTGGGATATAGGGTTAAGCAATGAGTTCTTAGACTTGATGCCAAAACTCTATCCATAAAAAGAAAAATCAATAAATTGAACTTCATCAAATTTCAATGTCTTTTGCTCTGTGAAAGCCCATGTGAAAGATATAAAAAGATAAGCTGCAGATTGGGAGAAACCAAAGCACATATTGCAAACCGCACATCCGACAAAAGACTTGCAACTAGGAACTGTGAAGAACTCCCAAAACTCAATGGAAAAACATCCAATGAATCCAATTAAAGCATGGACAAAAACACAGACATTTCACTAAAGAGGATATACAGATGGCAAATAAGCACATTAAAAGATATTCATCATCATTAGCCACAAGGAAATACAAATTAAAACCACAAGGAGCTATCACCACGTAGCTATCAAGATGGTTAAAATAAATACTAGTGAGAACACCAAACATTGACTAGGATGCAGAGAAACTGGACCACTCACACATGTTGGCGGGAATGTTAAATGGTACAGCCACTCTGGAAAACAGTTTGGCAATGTCTTATAAAACTAAACATGCAATTATCACACAACCCAGCATTTGCATTCTCAGGCATTTATCCCAGAGAAATGTTCACAGAAAATTCCATACGTGAATGTTCATAGCAGCTTTATTTGTAATAGCCCAGTTGAGGAAATCACTCAAATGTCATTCACCAGGTGAATGGCTAACCGGACTGTCATACATCCACACTGGGGAATACTACTCAACAATAGAAAGGAACAGACTATGGATACATGCAACAACTTGATAGATCTCCAGGGAATTATGGTGAATGAAAAAGCACTTCAAAAAGATTTCTTATTGCATGACTTCATTTATGTAACAATTTTGAAATAGCAAAATTTTAGAAATAGATAACAAATGAATGTTTACAGGGTCTATGGATGGGTCAGGAGGGAGTTGATGTGGTTATAAAAGGGTGACACGAAGGAAACTTGCAGTGATGGAACAGTTCAGCACGATGACTGTGATGGTGGCTCCACTGCCCTCCACTCCCTCTTACCCACCCAACGAGACCCGGTCAACTGGGAAATCTAAAAAGATCAGTGGATTGTATTAATGTCAGTATCTCGGTTGTGATATTGTACTATAATTTTACAAAATGTAACTATTGTGGGAAACTGGGTAAGCATATATGAGATCTCTCTGTTTATTTTTTACAAATGCTTGTAAATTTACAAGTATTTAAATAAAAATTTAAATAAAAAATATTAATAAGAAATACATGTAGCCACTGGAAGCATAAAACTGGATATTAGAAAGTTACATCTATGGAAAACCAACTTAAGTTTAACTAAAATTTTTTAAACTAATTCATCTAAAGATTTTATAGAACTTTGATAGGAAACATTTCCCTGCTGTTTTTATTGTATTTATTATACTTTTATAATATTAAGAAACAGTAGTAAATGTTGCCACAAGCTCAAGTAAATACCCCCATATCCACTTTACTTTGCCATGTGACAAACCAAAACCCTTGGGGCTCAATGTGTTTTGAGATTTAGAGTTTTTCAGATGGTAGAGAGGATATGAGCACCCAGCATACACTGAGCATCACCCCCAGGGATGTCTGGGCCAGCACCAGAAATAAAACATGCATTTCTGCACAAGACACAGAGGTGTTCACACTGAGAGGAATAAATCAACCAGGAAGAGTCTCGTGGAAGTTCAATTTGGTTTTTCTGCTCGAAACTTGAAGAAAGTCCTTTAGTTTTCATGGTGTTGAGGTTTCAGAATTGAGAACAAGTCATTATGGACTCATGTTATTAATTTCTACGTGTGCGATTGGAGTGAAAGGGTTTGGGAGAGCATGGAGGAGAGAAGCTCCAGCAGCAGAGAAGCCTGCCCATGTTCCCACGGCAAAAGGACCAGAGCAGAGAGGGACACAGCCTGGGGCCCCGGAGTGGGGCTGCTTCTGAGGAGGGGGGATCTCACCGAGGTTTTCCACTGAATGGCCTCAGTTCATCCAAAAAGAGAAGGATCCAATTCTAGAGGACAAATCATTTCAGAGTGATATGTGAAAATGGTGGTTGTCATGATGACACCAGATTGAAGAAGTAGTTTTGCTAGACCACTTAGTAAACTGTCTTTCTGAGAAGAAGCTGTAAGAATGATCCCTCAATTACGAAGATCATTCAGTCCATTTGAAGAGATGCAACTCAAAATTCATGGGAAAAGCTTTCAACCATTATCCAACTGTACTCTCTTTTAGACCAATATAATATTATGCGATGATAAGTTCAGATAAATCTGTCATCTTAAGCCATCTCAAGTGTAAACACTTAAGAAATCATTCTTCTTCTAGGGAAGGTTTTTGGACAAACAATGAAAGGATTTTAACACAAGGAAAAGGACACTTACAAACCAGAATGGCTGAGGTGGCACACGTACCACTCGGCCACTCCTCTGACCCCATAGCAGTAACGTCGATGTCTCCCAAGGAGCTGATACGGAGGCAGCAGCAACCTCGCATCTGTCATCCATGTGGCTGCAGCTGTCCCCCGAGAGTACTGGCCTCATCTTCATCTCCACTTTCCAAATCTCACACAAGTTCCTCTCATTGGTTGACTCTAACCCAGCACCATGCCAGGATGAGGATTCTGGAAAACGTAGTTCATAGATCTTTGCTGTCTCATTTGTGTCACCAACAGTCAGATTCTTCCCTCTAACAAAGTTGCAAACATGCAAAAATCTTCATTACGCATAAAACGCTAAACAGCTCCCCAGCACCTCCTCTCCCCCGACCCCTGACACTAATTTTTAATAACTGGTGTGGCCTTATGGGAATAGAGTGGCCTAAACATGCTGTGCTGAACTCTCCGAGGGGAAATTTACTGAGATCACATGTCTCTAGACAAAAAAGGTATTGTCACAGGCAGGTCAATTGGTCAAAACTTCTTCCTCTCTCGTGGAGGCAAGGCTGTCTAGTGCCCCCATGCCACGTGGTTCATGAGATGAAAGAAACCTTCTGAACTCAGATTAGGCCAGCGATGTTTACAGACACTGGACTTTTCCTGATACACCAACCACAGTGCAATTAATATTCAACAAATAGCATAATTTTCATACTCCCAATGGCATGTCACACTATCTGCGCTATTACTCTCCTGGTTATGCTTCTCAGCTCAAAATCAGTCAGCATCGTCTCAGAGCGTGATGTTATTTGTATAGTGTGCATTGTTATTGCATGATTGCTGGAAATTCTATTTCATCGTGCTCTCCAGGCTATTAAGATTCTCTACGGATCATTATCCCCAGAATGCTTGTATTGTTTCCCTATTCTCAACTATTTTTCTCAGAAGTATCTATAAAAACATATCAAGGCATGAAAAAAACACAAAGAGGTTGGTAAAAAATTATTGTGTTGAAAGTGATGAAATTTGAGGGAAATTTTCCAAATTTTTCTTTATTTTCATATTTTCTTATCTATTATATTTTTAAAAAGAAGAATAAGAAAATTTGCACTACATTTGCATTATACAGGAAAGTGAAAAAAATGCATTGCTTCAAAAACAAGGCATATTCTCCATCAGAAACCTTTCTAATTGTGTGTTCTTTGTTTTTTCTGAAAGCATTGCTGATTGGAAAAAGAATTCCCGCATACTGTTAGCCAAGCAAGAACAAACTTCTTTCAAGAATCTGTAATACATCAGTGTATATTACTCTCTGCACTGATGTGAGTTCTACACAATTTACCAACAATCTTGGACAGAAAACTAATGTATTGATTGGGGGGAGCAATAAATAATGATTATTTTTCGCCTTCTGAGTTGGAGCCAATTGAAATGTAAAACACAAGAGAGAAACACCTTGAGATCAAAGCATCCGTTTTATTACTGATAAACATGCCGCTAAAAGGAGAGGGTGGCTTTGTATCTTCAAACAATTGGGCTTCAACAAATGCACTCAGTCGCAGCACAGATGGAGAACCACGGGCCTTGCTGCAGAGTAAGAGAGCAGAGGACAGGCTGGCTCCGAGAAGGGGCAGCCCAGGAAGGTCCTGAACCAAGGGTGCTCCTTCTCAACTCACTAATCAGATCAGTCTTCTTCCTCTCAAGGGAGAGAAAGTGGAGAGAAGTTGGAGTTCTTCCCAGAGAGTGTAGCAGGGATCCACTTTCTCTATGAGAAATACGAGGAAAGGGAATTAGTGGTCTCTAAACAGGCAGAGAGGCCTAGGAAGAGCCCCTTTTGAGTCTACCTGTGATGTATGATGTAGCCTTCTCCTCCTCCCTTCACTCTACACCTCCAGGTCATCAACAAGTCCATCCCAGTATAGTGTATAGTATAGTCTCCAACTCCATTACCACTGTCTGGTCTAGCTGTGTCTTCTTTCATCTGAGCTCTTGAAATAGCATCGCCGACCTATGTTATCTAAACTGGCACTGGAGAGAGTTTTTAAAATAACTAGAGGGTGTAACTCTCCTGTTCAAAGTTCTTCAGTGACTATGAATTGACCCTTAAATAAAACCAAAATTCCATATTCTTGTTCCTCCATATTCTTCCTCTACATTGATTGATGTCTGACTTTTCTTCTCTCTCATTACACACCTTCATCTCTTTTTCCATGCCACTGGCCTTCTTTAATTCCAGTGAACACATCAAGCTCATCCCTGTCTCGGGGCCTTTGTATCAGCTCTCCTCTTTCCTCTGCATGGGCTCCCAGATATAATTACCTCCTCGACATTCAGATCTTCACTTGGATGATAATTCCATAGAGATGCCTTAACTGACTATCCAACTGAAAGTAACCGCCAGAATGATCTCCAACACACTACCCTATTTTAACCCTTGGCACACCTACAGCTATCTGATAATTTTCTCATTCATTTGTTTTTTGCCTCTTCTCCCTAATTAAACATAAGTTCTGTAGGAGCAGGAAGACTTTCACGCCTTGTCCTTCACTGAATCCCTTGCTCATGGAACACCTGGGCACAAAGCAGGAGCCCAAAAAGGTTTATGAAGTTGAAAAACTGTTTACGTTTGCCTCCACGCCCACCTGCACCAATGAGTGGACGGAGGGGAGCTGTTTGCTGCTTATGTTTAACCCCTGGGGAGTTATAGTAATGGGAACAAAGAAAAGGATACAAGAAGTATTCCAAGTTCTAAATAATGGAGTGAGCTTAGAGTTTTATTAAACCTAAGAAGGTAAGGGGGCCGGCCCAGTGGTGTAGTGATTAAGTTCATGCACTCCGCTTTAGCAGCCAGGGGTTTGCAGGTTTGGATCTTGGGTGCAGACCTACACAATGCTCACCAAGCCATGCTGTGGAGGCATCCCACATGCAAAATAGAGGAAGATTGGCACAGATGTCAGCCTAGTGACAATCTTCCTCAAGCCAAAAAAAAGAGGAAGATTGGCAACAGATGTTAGCTCAGGGCCAATCTTCCTCACCACCCCCTCCCAAAACCCCCCAAAACTAAGAAGGTAAGGAGAAAGAAAGAGGCCAATAATGGTTGAAGATTGAAATTTGATCTTGGATGACAGACCCCAGCTGAGTCCCATGGAAACAGTTAGTATTCTGATTCTTCTACTGGGTGGCCCAGAGGAAAGAGATAGAACATTTTTCAAGTCCTGAAGGAAAAGGACCACTAAACATTATATATGTGGTGAAAACATCTTTCAGGAATGAAAGGTAAATAAAGACATTCTCAGATGAAGGGAAATTAAGGCTGGTTGCTGGCCAACCAACCTGTAAAGGATGGCTAGAAGAAAGTTCTCGAAACAGAGGTGGTGTCAGAACAGAAGAAATCTTGTAACTTCAGGAAGGAAAGAACATCAGCATGGGTAAAAACAGAGAGAAATATAAAAGGAAGTGCTTCTCGTGAGTTTTTTAAATCATATTTGATGGTTGAAATAGAAATTATGTCACCCGATGTGGTGCTCAGTGAATGAAGAAGAAATACCTTAAGGTGACTATGTTTGAAAATTGTGGAGGTTAAAGAGGAACTAAATGGAAGTGAGCTTTCAACACTTCACTCAAAGTAGTAAAATGTTGATAGCAGTGTGTATGTGTGTGTCGATGTAGATATATAGTAGTATTTAGAGTAACATCTGCAAAACTACCCAAAGAGATACACAAAATGATAAATAAATTGACGGACTTGTATAAAATATTTAGCTAACTCACAGAAAGGCAAGAAGAGACAAATGGAGACAGCGGTAAGAAGCAAGAAACAAATAATAAGATAGTAGACTGAAGTTAAAACATATCAATAATTACCCTATGTGTGAATGGGATAAATATACCAACTAAAGGAGAGATTGAGTGTATAAAAAATGATCCAACAATATGCCATCTACAAAAAATTCACTTTAAGTACAAAAGACTTGGTTAGGCTGAAAATAAAAAGATGAAAAAATATATACCATGGATTCATTAAACAAAAAACCAGTAAAATGATTATGTTAATATTGAATAAGTTAGATTTCAGAGCAAAGAAAAATACCAGCAATAAACAGGTGTATTACATAATACATATAAAAAAAGATAAGTCCATGAGGATCCTAAATATGTAGGCACCAAACAAGAAAGCCTCAAAGTCCAAGAAGGAAACACTGATGGAGCAGAGGGGAGAAATAAACACCCCCTCAATCACGGGTGGAAACTCACTCAATCCACTCAGGGCGTTTAATAGAAATATTGAATAGTGACAATATAGAAGAATTGAACACACTCAGACAAAGGACCTAGCTGACATGTACAGAACACTCCACCCAATAACAGCAATGTGTGTGTGTATGTGTATTTTTTCAAATGTCTAACACTCATCAAGATAGTTCATATCCTGTGCAATAAAGAAAAAACCCACAAGAAATTCAAAAGAATTGAAATCATATATGTTATACATTGTACAGAGTATGTCCTGTGGTCATATCTGAATCAAATTAAAAGTCAACAAAAGAAAAACACAAAGACTCAAACACTTGGAAAGTAAACAACATTTTTGTGAATAATATATGAGTCAAGGAGAAAGTCGCAAAGGAGATTTTAAAAATAGAACTGAATGAAAATGAAAATACGTTTCAAAATATGTGAGCGCAGCTAAAGCAGGGATGAGAGGAAAATGTACAGCATCCATGCTTTCATTGGAAAGGAGGACAGACTGCCAATGAATCTACTCTGTTCCCACTGTAAGAAACTAGAAAAATAAGAACAAAATAAATCCAAAGCATGTAGAGGGAAGGAAATAATAAAGGTAGCAGGAGAAATCAATGAAGTTGAAAATAGGAAACAATAGAGTAAATCAAAGAAACAAAAAGCTGGTTCTTTGAAAATATTCACAAAATCAGCAAATCTCTAGGAAGACTGACAAAGACAAAAAGGAAAAAATACAAAGTACTAATTTCAGAAATGAAATGGGGGATGTCAGTAGAGGCAGCCATCGAAAGGATGAGGAAACACTACCAAAACCTGAACAGAAATAAATTTGACAACTTTGGTGAAATGGAACAACTCCTCAAAATACACAGACTACCACAACTCACCAAATATAAAATAGATCATTCGAATCTGCTAAAAACCAACAAAGAAACTAAATTCGTAATTAAAAACCTCCCAAAAAGAAATCTTCAGACCCAAGTGGTTTCACTGGAGAATTCCACCAAAAAGGAAAGAAGTAACATGAATTTTACATAATCTGTTCCAGAAAACACATGAAGAAAGAACACTTGGCAACTCGTTTTATAACACCAGTATTACCCTCTAACAAAAAAGACGAAAAAGTACAATAAAAGAAAACTGATATTTCTCATGAATTTAGATGTAAAAATCCTCAACAAAATTCAACAAAATTGCTGAATCTAGTGATGTATATGCAAAAACTTATACACCATAACAAAATGGTATTTGTTCCAGCTGTGCAAGGCTGGTTCGACATTCAAAAATCAGTCAGTGTAATCCACCACATCAACAGACTAAAGAAGAGCCATCATAAAATCATATCAACCGACAAAAAAACATTTGACAAAATCCAGTATTCCTTCATGATAGAAACTCACAGCAACTTAGGAACAAAGGTGGAATTATCTCAAATTGATAAAGAGAATCTACAGAAATCCCTGTAGTGACATAATCATTAATGGCAAAATACTGAAGCTCACCCCTAACATCAGAAATGAGGCGAGAATTTTCACTCTTACACTCTCATTAAACACAGCGCTAGAAATTCTGGAAAGTGCAATAAACCAAGAAAGGAAACAAAAGGGATACAAATTGGCAAAGAGGAATAAAATTCTTTTGCAGGAGACATAATTGTCTGTGTAGAAAATCCCAAGGAATCTACAAAGCAAAAAAAAGAAAATCTCCTAGAACTAATAAGTGAATTCAGCAAGGTCACTGGATACAAGATCAACACACAAGAATCAATTGCATTTCTACTGTCCAACAGTCAATGTGTGAAAACTGAGACTGAAAACACAATATCATTTACAATTACTCCAAAGCTGATGAAATGCTTAGACATACGCACAGCAAAAGCTGTGCAGTCTGCATGCTGATTATGACAAAAGGCTAAGGAGAGAAATCAAACATCTAAGCAAATGGAGAGGTGAACTGTGTTAATGGACAGGAAGACTCAGCATAGTAAACATGTCAATTCTCTCAAATTGATCTAATGCTTAATGCAATCCTATCAAAATCCCAGCGAGGGTTTTTGTAGACATAGACAAGCTTATTATAAAATTTTTGTAGAAAAGCACCAGTCCTAGAATAGCGAAAACAATCTTGAAAATGAAGAATGACGTGGGAGTACATCCTCCAAAGAGGATACACAGATGGCAAAGAGCAGAGAACAAGATGTTCAACATTACTAGCCACCAGGGAAGTGCAAATTCAAACCACAATGAGATGTCACTATCCATCTATAAGAATGGATAAAATAAAAAATAGTGAAAATGCCAATTACTGGCAAGGGTGCAAAGAAACTGGACCATGTGCACATTGCTGGTCGGAATGTGAAACCATACAGCCACTTTAGCATTTCTTATAAAACTGAATATGCAATTACCGTATAAGCCCACAATTGCACTCTTGGGCATTTATCTTCAAAAAATGAAGACTTACGTTCAAACAAAAATCTGTACACAAATATTTATAGTAGCTTTCTGCACGATACTCAGAAACTGGAAACAGCCCAAATGTCATTCAACGGGTTGAATGGTTAAACAAGCTGTCATCGATCCATGCCGTGGAACACTACTCAGCATTAAAAATAAGTGAATTATGGACACATGCAACTAGTAGGATGAATCTCCAAGGAAATATGGTGAGTGAAAAAAGCCATTTCACAAAGTTTATATAATGTATGATTTTACTGGTTTAAAATTTTTGAAATGACAAAATTTAGAACTGGAGCACAGATTAGTGGTTGCCAGGGTCAAGGAGAGATGGGTGGTCAGCTGGACATGGGCAACAAAAGGGTCCTTCTGGTGATGGAAATGTTTCGTCCCTTGTCATATAAATGCGAGGACTTGGTTGTGATATTGTGCCATAGTTTTGCAAGATGTTACCATTTGTGTAAACTGAGTAAACAGTGCATAAAACCTGTTTGCATTTTTCTTTACAACTGCATGCAAATCTACATTGATTGAAAAATAAACAGTTTAATAAAAACAACAAACAAACAAAAGCCTCTTTCATGGGAATTTCGTTTCTATCAATTAGCAGAGATGTTTTCCCCAGAATCTGCCTTCAGTTCCAGTGGCCTGCGCACACTCCTCCTTGTATCCTGCCTGGGCTGTTCTGGAGAATTTGGTTTCAGCTGGCGCAGGTGATGGGACCACACTGACGGATATGACAGCCGCCAAGATGGCACTGCTGTGGCATGGAAACAAAGGATTCCTGTGATGGGGGCACTTTCCCATCGACAATGAACATTGAATATTGAATTTAAAAGAGTATATACTGTGGAATTGGAAAAGGACCTCAGAGATAATTTGGCTTTTCGCTTTAAAGTTACATATGAGGAAACTGAGGCACAAAAACCAATTAACTTCTTCAGGATCAAAGCACAAGGTGTTGGCAAACTCAGAACTCAAACCCAGGTTCAGGAATCTTAAATCAATGGTCCTGTCTCTAAACTATAATAATCCACCTTAATTTCTTTCCTTACCCTTTTCCATTCTCTCCGAATCCTTGTTTTGATAAGAGATCTAAAGATCTGGAAAAGTGCCCCCTCATCTCTACATACCTACTCATGTTTAAAACTCTGTGCAGATGCCAAATCTTCTTCTCCCTGGAACTTTCCTTGATGCTGTTACTAGAAAATAGCCCTTCCTTTTCCCAGTGTCTTTCACCATTTAAGAGGATCCATTTTGTCATCTTTTTCATGTCTGTGCTTTATAGGTGCTACAGAGCTGTGATTTTCAAATACATAGCATGATACATTGTAAATCATTTAGCAATGCATAGGATAAATATGTGTTGAAAATTCAATTATTTTCAAAAGATCATATATTCTGTTCTACTTTCATGTTTTTTCTACATCTCTGGCTACTTTTCTAATTTTTCAAGTTAAATGAATTTTGCTATTTTTTGTGCTGCTATTTATCACTAACTTTGAAGTCACCTGTGAACCAACAGAATCTGCTTCCTGCTCCGTGATCCAGGTCACCGGTGAGAAGGCACATGACACGAGCCCTCAGTATCTGCTGTGTATTCCCGGGAGTCACTGATCCAGACTCGTCCTTGGGTCATCCAGGATGCACTGTTTTCAGTCTGGAAGTTTCTTTCTATGAGTGTTTTTTTAAAGGAAAGAGTGAGGAATACTTTTTGGGTGTATACAGGGAGGTGTTAGGGCTTCTTTATATGAAAATATTTTTAGTAAAGACCCCTTGGCTGCAAGTCCTAACTCTGATGAACTATAACAAGAAGAATCACAGGATACCAAAGCAGGAAGCAGGACAATCCGTTTTATAGCTCTCGGGTAATGTTTTCACACCTCCATGAAGTAGAAATCTTAGCAGCTTTACTTTAAAAATAATTTAAAAGAGATTCTTGGGTTCATCATACCAAAAATAGTTACAAACGAAGAATAAAGATAAATGCATTATTTTGAGTTTTTTTCCTAAATTTGTCTGGCAGATGGAGTGAAGGAGGATGGGATTTCTCAGTTTCTCACTTTTCTCTCTTCCTTCTCTTACATGGATATTCATAGACATTTAGCAGGAAACGAACACACACTCAAGGCTTTCTTCCTACTTCAAGTAATGCCATCTGTACAACACACACAGCAGAGCAGGTAATTCCCAAAGGAAATTTATTCTTGCTTTCATGAGCCAGGGCAACACAGCTCTGTGTAATTACTTAATACAACAAAATTAATGCTTTGAAAGTAAAGAGGTTGTGGACACATGAATTCAAATAAGCAAACTTTTCTCATGTTGAGTCCTTCAGTCAACCCCTCTCCCCACCTCCAGTCCCTGTCGACAGCTGCTCTAGACCCATCGCTATGCTTCTGTCTCTTTTAGAATGTCGCATAAATGGAATGCTCTAACACGCAGTCCTGGTGTCATGAATTTGAGATTCACCTGGGAAGTTGTGTGTATCAGGAGCTCGTTCTTTGTAATGCTGAGTGGCATCACTGCGTATGGATATATAGCAGTTTATTCACTGTTAAAAGACATTTCCAAGGCTTCTGGCCTTTGGCAAGATGAACACAGCCACTATAAACATTTGCATATAGGTTTTGAGTAAATATAAGTTTTCTTGGGAAAATAAGAGAGGGATTGCTAGGTCATATGATTAGTTTTTAACTTTATAAGAAACTGCCAAACTGTTTTCCAAAGTGGCTGTTCCATTTTGCATTCACACCAGCAAGGTATGAGAGTTCCAGTTGCGCCGCCTAGTTTTTTTCAATATTTGCAATATTTGGTGGTGTCAAGTCTTTTGCCATTCTGAAAAGTATGTTATTATTTTTTACTTTGCATATCCTTTTCATGTATTTCTTTGATGTCCATGTATCTTCTCTTGTGAAGTGTCTGTTCAAATCATTTGTATCTCTTATAACTGGATTGTTTGTTTTCATATTCCGAAGTCTGAGTTAGTTGTTTATACATCTGGACATGTCCTCTATTAAATATATGTTTTTGGAAATATTTTTGCTCAGTCTGTGACTTATTTTTTAACAATGCCTTCCCAAGAAAAAAAAATGTTCAAATTTTGACTAAGTCCAACTTAATTCTTCTTATTATTTAGGGGAATGGATTGGTTAGCCTGTCTGTAACGCATGTAGAGAAATGTCGAAAACCCATGTAATAAAGGTGTATATAAGGGTGCTACGTGCATGCTGTGTTGAGAACCGTGTTCCCCAGGCAAGAGGCCAGGAGGCGGGCCTGCCAGGAATGCAGTTCCCCAAGACATCTGATGACTTGCTCCCCATCTCCCGCAGCAGCCCCTGAACGGAACTTAAAGGGAGAGGGGGGAAAGAAGATACCCAGAAATCACTAAAATGAGAGTAACTATAGAGCCACTTTTCTTATATTTAATTGCTCTAAAAGGTTGGAGGGAGGAGAAATTGAGTCAATTTGGTCACAACTTAAACTAGATTAGAAGTGATGTTGCTACGGCTGCGTGTGGAGTGTAGGGAAACTCTCACTGGCTCCAGAGTCCTCTAGCGCCAGCTTGGCTTCAGGGTGGGGCCCATTTGCCACCTTCAGCCTTAGGACTTCCCCATGTACTTGACCTTCAGAGAATCTCTCTCCACAGTCTCACCCGTGCTCCCTAAGTGATGACCAAAACCTTGATCCAGAATGTTCTCAGCAGGCCCGCCTCCCGGGGGTGTGGGGTGGAGCTGCGTCAGGAGCCCCGCGCTCTGCAGTAAGAGATTCTCCAGGTGTCGGGGCCCAGTGGGTTTGCTGCCTCTCGCCCAGGAGCAGAGGGCTTACATTTTTATTCCTCAACTTGCCATGAATCTTCACCTGTGCCTTGAAGGCAACAGGTTTCTCTGCTTTTTGACTGGTGGCTTGTTTTAGAGGAGAGACAAATAGACAGTCCTTATTTTTTTTGTCAATTACCTGGATTTTTCTTGTTACAGTGGGAGTGACATATTTTCCATGTTCTACATTCTGAGCAGAAACCAGAAGACTCCACTAAAGGGAGTAAATTTCACTTGTTAATTCTCTTACTTAGAAGTAGTAGTGTGCGCGTGTGTGTGTGTGTGTGTGAGTGAAAAAGTAAAAACACCAGTCAGCTTGCAATAATTTGGGAGAAGCCGTGTTAACACCTCAGGTTTTGGAGCAGACTGTGAATCCGGAATATTACCAATGTCCCTCCGCCTGCTCATTGATCTCAACAGATTGTATCTGCAGAAGTGACGCGTGTTGGACACAGAAACAACGTGCCCAGCAGTATCCGTTAATTCATCTGTGTGACAAAGGGAACCAAAGGGGAGTTTGGCAGAGTCAAGACAGTATCATTCTACTGTACTGTCTGCAACCTACCCAAACTCACAAAAATAAAATGAGGGAAGAAATCATCGTCTTAAACATTATTTGCAAACAACATCAGCCCCAAGCCTGAGATTCTCAGAAATTAATTCCCATCTTATAAACTTTCATAAACACAAACTAAGTTCAATCCAGAGCAAAAGCCATCCACTCTGCCGCCTCCCACTTGTTGGGAAAGGCCTCGGCGCGCACTGCTCAGAGTTTGTAGGAATCTGTTCTCTGTGTGCTGTTTGTTCTAATAAAAAACAACCCAATGGGAGTATTAAAAGTGCTATGAAGAGGGCATGATGAAAAGAAACATGAAAATAGACGAAAGTAAAAATTGAAAGCAGCAAGGAAAATAAAATGTTATATGGACGCATGGAAAGAACTATTTAAAAGTAGGAACAAGTCGGAAGATGAAAGTGATTCATGCACCACATGAAAACGATTGCACATGTGCACTCAGAAGAATTTGGAAAAAGACAAGAAAAACTGACTAACAAAATGAATTTAAGAATCTGAATATACTGTTAGACGATCAGGGATCAGTCTAGCTATCCGTGATTGTTGGGGGTCTTTTTGCCTAATATTAGTTCAGGAGTATGTACTTTAAAAATGGGCTTTCAGATGGCTTTTCAGAATTTAGCTCTCTGTTATTTTTGTTGTTTTCTTGGTAAGAAGATGCCCTTCCGTAACCAAGTGACGTCACCGAGGAACAAGGCGCATCCATTCAAGATGAGAACGGAGAGCAGGTCAGTGAGTCTCACATGCACCCTTGGTGGGAGGGGGAGGCGGAGCTCTGTGAGCCGGAAAGCTGGGCCCCGGGGGATGGAGGTAGACGCACAGTGGCAGAGGAGGTGGAGATGAAGTCAGAACTCCTGCAGACAAGCTCTGCTGCCCTTTCTGCGTCCCGGCCTCCTTATCTGTAAAAGTGACTTAAGGTGGCAGAGGAGGGAAGGATGGAGCGGACACAAGCCTGTGCCGCTGTTCAGAGTCCCCCGGCAGAAAAGCAATCCCAAGTCACACTAAGTCACCCGACAAGACTGGGCCTCAGCGGTGGGGAAGCCCCGTGGGCTGCACTCATCTCATGGGGAGAAGGACTGAAACTGCCACCTCATCCCGTCGTTGCGCCCCTGTCCCCTCCAGGCACAACTTGCTACCGGGAGGAACACTCACCCTGGAGAGAAAGCCAAGGTGACAGCAGGAAGCAGGAGGGTGAGATGCCCCATGCGTAAATACACACACACAGGCACACGCAAGAGGCAAGGAATGTAGGTGTAAAAACAGTTGTGGAATATTATTCTGATGACTTAGCACCAGAAACAGAAATTTAAAAATAAATATTTGTCCATTCTCTTGAGGCAGTTAAAGCAAGCGTGGACTATGGGAAAAAATATGAAATCAAAGAAGAGAAATTCTTCTGACAGAAGATAATAAGAAAGTCAGCAGAAAGAAAGGAAAAATAAAACTAAAACCACTGCAGAAACGAGAGTCATGTTGAAGACTCAGTCGGGGCAGCGGAACAGGCTCGGGTGAATTGCACAGAAAGAAATGGACAACGGAGAAGAACAGAACGGAGTCTTGGGAGAAGCTGGTTGATGAAAAAGCCTGGCAGAGGAAAGCCAGCTCCACAAGATTCGTGCTTGCTGAAGGGAACAGAATGAGGAAAAGGGAAACACATTCACTTTTTTCAAAGATGAAATACAATTTTCATAGATAAAGGGTCACCTCTGTGCAGATATGTGAAAGGGACACTATGGTTTAGGATGGTCAATGGCAAGTCGTCTTCCGATGAATTTATTGAATGAAAAAGATTAAAGAAATAAGTACAAGAATCCTTTGGTTCTCTTGGCTGAACTCTCAGCCATCTAGAAGGGAAAACACAGCTGATCTCACACTTTTCTAGAGAATTCCTCAATAGCTGAAGAGAGAGCAGTCATGTCTACAAAGAGCAGAGGGAAGGATGAATAACGCAAGAGTGCCCTCTGGATTGCTCACGCGGCTGGGTGGGGGTGTTTTTGCTTCCACAGCCTGGCTCTGCTGTTTGTGGGGAAGGTCAGCTGTGGGATGTCAGCGCGGGCCCTCTGGGCTGGGGCAGCACGGATCAGTGAATAAAAGACATTTATATAATGTTATAAACCAATGTTACCTCAATAAAAAAAAAAAAGAAAAGAAAGAAGGAAAGCAGAGCTGTCTCAGGACAACCCTTGGCAACAGCAGCAAAAGGTGGCCTTGGGGACGGCACAGAGTCATTTGTGTATAAACACACACACTGACTTGGCATCACCTCAAGATGAATGGCATGGCGTTGTTCCGAGGCCCGGGGGCAACTCAGCGCTCCACAGCTTCTCCTTAGCTGGTCCGCTCCCAGGAAAATAACATGTGGTGCTCATTCTCCACCTGGCCCTGCACAGGAATAGCGACAGGGAGGAAGCAGAGAAGGGTGCACGGGAGTCTGTCTGTGCGTTAAAATTAGCATTTGGTATTTTATTTCATGGAAATGGAAAAGAATGGATTCCTTCTAAAAATAAGGGCTTGTCGAATCCCTATTATTTCCTAAAAAGGTATTAAGAGAGCTGAGGACTTGGGTTGATTGGAGGTGGAGGGGGGACAGAAGGAGTTAGTAAAGAAATACAAAGCTAAAGCAGAGACAGAGAGCTCACAACATCAGACAGCCACAGAGGAGAGGTCAGGACGGACGTTTTAAAGGCAGATGGAGTGGGGTGGTAGCCAGTTTAGTGACCGGTGAAGACAAAAGAAGGTGTCTGCAGAGAAGGACAGCAATGGCTCTTGGGCTAATTAGATCTAGAGAGCCTCTGGGACACCCAGGAGTTGAGTTCAGGCTAATGGAAGACTGGGTTGAGACACTGGGCTGAAAGCAAGTGAACGGATTGGAAGTCAACCAATTGGGAGTCCAGGCCTCGGCACCTGCCCCTCCTCCATCCCGGGGGGGTGCAGGAGGCCTGGATGCAGGGGTCTGGGGAATGAATCAGGGGAGGGGAAACTGAGGTCCAATGCCTTCCTGCTGAGACCTCTTTCATTCTCTGTCTTCAGCCCTGTGCCTCATCTCTGCTCTCCACCGCTCCTGGTGTCCTTGTGTCCCCACAACTCTTCTCCCTACTACTTCAGAAAATCACCTGTCTGTCTCCTGCCCAACTCTGAGAACACTGTTGGTGGGGATATAGCCACCAAAGGGAACATGGATCCTGATATTTTAGAATTCCCCAAAGAAATGCTCAACTCCACTTCCAATAAGTCTAGAAAGATCTTAAAAGCTGGGGGGGGGGGGGGGAAGTTCCCATTTATTCTTCGAATGCCTTCCTCTTAAATACGTAAAAACAGATAGAACAGCCTTGTGTCAGAGGTTCAGTTCCCCAGGAAACAGATGGAGAGCTGAATGCAGAGTTTGTTGGAGAGCGTCCCTGGGATGGACGACTGTGGAGGGGTGGGGCAGGGAGGGGAAGGAGTGGAGGGAAGAGGGGCACAGAGAGAATTTGGACTCTGATACCTGGTGATAAGTGGGCTCTGGCACTGGAAACGTCTTTCAGAGTGTTTCAAATGGAGGCAAGGGGGCCAGACCTTCAACCCCCATATCCAGCAGGCACCAGAGGATAGCAGCTCCAGAGACGGCGCTTCACCTTGGGCGACACAGCTCCCTTCAGCTGAGGGCAAGCCCCAGAGAGGGTCTCTGCCAGTAAACAATCGGCTGCCAACAGAGCAGCTGTGCCTCAGTTTTGAGGGGTCGGGGTAGTGCCCCACAGCATCCACTACATTTTCCATGATAGACACAGAGATTCCAACAACAACAACAACAACAAAATCTAAGCTATAAGCAACATAGACAATACAAGAAATAGCAGAAAACTTTGCTAGGTCAAGAACTACTCAGTTCTCCCTTCTTCCATCTTTGGAGTGCCAGAAGCCTTAAAACGTTGGAAGTGTTGGTTTAGTTTTCCACACCATGCTAGTTATTTATCCGGGGTGCTCGAGTTCTGGTCCTACCTCTAGCTCCAGAGAATTATTTCTGTTCTGGTGCTGGACCCCACCCAGGGAGCCTTTCCATCCTCAGGGTTCTGCTCTGTCAAGTCCTCAAGTTGTCACTGTAAACACTTCTTTGACAATTTCTCAGCAGCCTTTACAGTATCTCTCTTTAGCTTCAAGATCTTCACAGCATTCTGCTCCTTTTGTTTTTTTTCCTATTAAGGCTTTTAATTATATAAATTTTTCCAAGTCATTAATGAATGTACAGGGGTGACATCTATTGCTGATTTCCCAGTGGTGTGATCTTAGTTCTGTTCAGTTCTCACAGGACATCAATACACTGACCTGTGTGTGGGGCTCTAATAAATAGCTACAGTGTTAGACTTTTCCTCCAAAGCAGTTAGATTTTAAAAGGAACTTAAAATAGTTTCCCTATTGGGATATGATGATAATCGATATTCTTTTGCACATAGAGTATTTGATTTTGAATCTTGGAATTCACAAACACCTGGTCTGTTACTACAAATGCTTGTTTAGATGCATCTTAAGAAAAATAAAAACTGACCCTTACATGCTTCTAGTATATCCCAGGACTGTTCAAAGATCTTTACACAGATTGACTTATTTCGGCCTAGAATGAACCCCACGTGGCAGGCACCCTTATCACCCTCAAGTTATGGATGCTGAAACTGAGGCACACGGAGATAAATAACTTGGAGAAGTTCGAGACAGCTGGTAAGAGGTTGTGCCAGGATTCCAACCGGAGAGTATGACTCCAGAACCTTCTTCCTCACCACTCCTTTATATCATCCCTCATGGCCACACTCACCACAAACATCCACACACATTGATCCCTTCCACAGATTTCCATTGAACAGTTACTTCTCATGGTTAAGACTTCACTCAGCACGTACTTAAAAGGAGATGAGCATTTTTCCCATATGTACAAACATGTTTTGACATGTATTCCTAAATTTCTTGGTATATTCCTAATTCCCAGTTTGAATAGCTTTAGGCAACTGGACCAAATTCCCGGGGGAGTCAGACTTGCCAAGAAGCATCATCAATAATCCTGGAGATCCTGAAATTGCTGTGTCAAGACCCATTATTCTTGTGAATAAAAGTGAAACACACAATTGATCTCCCTCCACCTCAGAGGCATCGCTGCCAAAGGCAGCAGAGCGGATCTTTCAGAAAGCTGCGCCAGTGTTTTTAATCCCAGACCATCAACAAGCACTGAAAAGCTTTGGCGGCCTTCAATCTCCTCAGCAAATCCCTCGGCCTTCTCAGTGGTCTTGTTGATGCTTTTGCTGCGCCCGGCCAGGGCACTTCAGTGCCTCCTCTCGTCACCACTGGTAAGAAGCTGAAGGAAGGGCACCTTCTGGAATCCAAGGCCCTCAGTGGGGCTCAGCAGAATGGAAGGAGAAGAGATTATGCTGTGGTTTAAAATGACCATCAGGGGCTGCCGGGGGTTACCTTGAGGCTTGTATGTATAAGAGAGCTGACAGATTCAATGACACTCTCTGGAGGCGTTTAAGCCTTTACATTGTATATACATCCAGCTCTGTGATTTCCCTTTGGGGTGGTCGCTCCTTCCCCCTCTCAGTCCACGAGCTTGAGGTTGGGGGCACCTTGCTCCCAGCCTAAAGTTTGGACATGTGGCCCTGTCCTTGCCCCAGTGACTGATCTCCGGGAGGAATGTGGGCCAGGCCTGCCCACCTACTGGAGCCATGTCTCTGACCACAGTGACCCAGTTCATTCCATGAGACTGACCCCAGCCCTTTGATTGGAGCTGGAGGGGAAGAAGGGTCTTGTTTCGATGATGTGTGAAGAACTTAGGCCTGGAGCTGCTGTGGGCTCTCTTGCCACGAAGATGTGAGCTGCTGACTGAGCACAGAGCCAACCTGGAGAAACTCAGAGCTAAGGGGGCTGAGCAGGACTTGATCATGACTGCAGGCCACGAGCCAAGTCTTTCTGAAGTCCCCAGACCGCTAACTTTTCAATAATGTGAGCCAATCTTTTTTCCTTTTTTTTTTATAAATGAAGCTGAAGAGTTTTTTTGTTTTTGTTGTTTTTTTAAAGATTGGCACCTGGGCTAACAACTGTTACCAATCTTTTTTTTTTTTTTCCTGCTTTATCTGTTGTATCTCTTAGTTGCAGGTCCTTCTAGTTGTGGGATGTGGGACGCCGCCTCAATGTGGCCTGACAGGCAGTGCCATGTCCGTGCCCAGGATCTGAACCCTGGGCCTCCGCAGCGGAGTGCGCGAACTTAACCACTCGGCCACGGAGCCGGCCACCCTTTTTTTCTTAATTCAGCTTGATTTGGGGTTTTTTTTTTGGTCACATGAAACTGAAATATTAATAAAAGGTTTAGGGAAAAAAATGTATGTTTTCATAGCAGAACATTATAAATATAATTAAATTGCAACTCTGTGTAGGCATTTGTGTAATAACAATAATGGCATAGGTTCGAGGTCCTATGGTGATATTTGGACCTTATAATAACTACCTAAGCGGCTCCACTCACATCCCCATTTTATAGAGTGGGGACTGAAGCACGGTTTAAGCAACTTGTCCAAGTTTACACGGCTAGTAATTACCAGATCTGGGACTCCAACCCAGCAAGTTTGGTTCAGGGGTCTTCACCAAAGACACCCATGTCCCCAGAGTAAATTACAGTGTATAAAAATAGGGAGCATGGGTTTTAAAAATAATTTATATTGGAATATGCATTAAAGACCTGGGACAGTGTTTTATTAATGACTCTCTATACAATTTCAGATACATAACTTATCCTCAAAGGCATCCACGGCTGTACACAGGTGTCAATCATCAGGCCAGCCTCTTATCTCAAACAGGAGATGCCGTGAGTGATGGCAAAGGTTCTCGTATGTCTGGCACATACATTGTCATCTTTAAACGTGATAGTTCAGCCTCAGTAGTACCAGTCTATTTTATTAGCATATGATAGAAATGTTCCTACCTCACAGTGCCATCAGGAGTTCGGAGAAGTAAATAAGTTATCAGAACAGCTTGTAAAATGCAGGACATATCTTTCTAGGCACCGCCTCCAGGGACAGGAGTTGGTGGCCTCTCCTTCTTTCCCCCATTCTCTTCCCCACCTTCACAAAGGGATGAAATCCACTGAGCCTGTAAGCCATTGTCGCCCTCTCCTCCTTTTGCTCAGCTGGAGTGGATCGCCGACGTGGTTTGAGGCCCTTGGAGTGTGTCTCGTGTCTTTCAGGAGCCTGCCCAGGCCTCCTTCATTTAGTGGCTTGTCAGGTCTGGCCAGGGCACTGGGGATCAACAGTTCTCTTTCTCCATGTAAAGGCCCACGTTGATGACAGAATATTGAATCCAGCCATTTCCTTTATAATCATTGCCAAGTTCTGAGACTTGTGGTTGATGGAAATGATCAGAATTCGCCCACTCAAAGAAAAGGACTGCCCCTCGGGCCAGTTTACTGGAGCTCCAGACTAGAGTGGGGCCCAGGTTCTGGCTCGTGGAGGCTGCTCCCACTCCCTTCGCGGTTACTGTCCTTTGCACACAGTGCTTCAGTGCAGGGGGCTGGGGTGGGAGGAGGACGGGTTTTCAGGAGGATGCTTACTTGGCAGCCCAGTGCGGGACACTCTAGGGGTGCCCAGCGATGAGACTGACTCATCACGTTCCAGTCCCTCCATTAGTTTGGTGTGCATCCTCAATACTGTGTCTCGGTTTCTCCATTCCAATGGAGATCACAGAGGATTTCCGAGAATGCCATCTTCTGGACATCGTTGGGCCCATCGGTCCTTTCTGAGTGCGACGCCAGTCACCAGTCACTACAGGGTGTTCTTCCTGGGCTGCAGTTATAAATTCCGTTTACTTTCCCCCTTTTATCGCCCCCAACCGAACGTTACATCATGGTGTACTTTAGACAGTGGGAATCGTTTTGCTATACCTGGTAAGAGAAACTCGCTAAGGAGATTGTTTGTATCCATTTACGCCTTTAAAAATTGCCTTCAAATCTGGAATTTCAGGTTGTCTCCGCTGAATAATAAACGTGGGTTTCCTGGCTCCTCAGTAAACCAGCGCTTTACCGCTTTTATTTATACAAGTTCCCTGCAGGGTACACAGGAGGAGAAAAAGATGAGGGGGCCTCTAGACACTTGGGGTTCAGGAGCAGCATTTTGGGAATCTCTCATTCAGGCTGTAGTGACAGCTTGCAAGAATGCCTGCAGAAACGAAGTAAATGTCACATCCGTTTTTTTTTTAGAAGTGAATTAAACGTCACCTCGTTGTGTGTGTATGTGTGTGTGTGTATGAGAAAGACTGTCCCTGAGCTAATATCTGTGCCAGTCTTCCTCTATTGTGTATGTGGGATGCCGACACAGCATGGCTTGCTGAGTGGTGTGTATGTCTGTGCCGGGATCCAAACCCATGAACCTGGGCCACTGAAGCAGAGCACGAACTGAATTAACCACTACACCACCAGCCCAGCCCCACCACATCCATTTTTATGCCTTTTCCCTTCATAGAAATGCTTTCCTGTAATATTCGTTTCAAATGTTTATATGAAAAATTATAGGAATTACATAACTAGAACCTTGGAAGCCGTCTAAATGGGCTCTGCAGCCCTTAGAAATGATGCTGTGGATGCGTATTTACTGGAGTGGAAAGATGTTCACGGGAGGTTAAGGGAACAAGGGAGGTTTCTGAATATTAAACAGTGAATGAGTGAATGAGGTAGAGGAATGAATGAATGTTGAATAAAGATTTGCATTACCTCCTTGGGCAAAGAGGGTGTTTTTGAGATTAAAAAAGTAAAAATAAGCTTTCACTTGTCAAAATCCTGCAGCTGCTATTTCAGAGTGAATTAAATCTTGAAGATCTAAACTGATTTTAGAATGACATTTAACCTTCCAAAATCGTATTATTAGTATGTTCTTAAATTCTTATAACTACTGCAAAATGAGGCATTTGAATTGCATTAGAGGTCCTAATGCAGTTCTGACTTCATCTTCATTTCGAAATACAGCACAGCCTCTGGAGCCAGGCTGCCTGGCTTCAAAACTCGCCTCCTCCCATGCTAACTGTGTGCCCTTGGGCATTTTCTGAATTTATAAAAGATCAATAATAACAGTTGCACCAGATGCTTTTGGTGCCCTGCCTGTAATTCCTCAGCCTTCTGAATGTCCCCCACGCAAACCTCCCACACTTGCCTTCCACACTGCTCCACCTGAGGCATCTTCTGGCCGTGGGACCGCGCTCGCCCTCGCTAGGCAGGCTGGAAGCGCAGGAATTGCCTTCTGCCCATGATGCTGAGTGTTAGCGGGATGCCCACTGTTCCCCGACTTGTGGGGCAGTTCTGAGGTGTGCTTCGAGCCATCTCTCAGAGGGTCCTCGGAGGATTTGAGCCTCCATTGACCACAATAGTCATCAGCTCACCGCTGCGTGCCTCCTTTCTTTTCCTGGTCCACTTCCCAACCCACTCAATTCTTCTTATGATCACCTTTCAAATAGAGTATTTGCACCCAAAGCTCTTCTCGGAGGCTCTTCTCTTCTTCTCAACTGAAGACAGTACCATTCACCTTATAGAGTTTGTGAGAATTAAATAATCCATGTAAAGAAATGAGCACGGTGCCTATCCAAAACGAACAGCCAGTAAATATTGCTTGTAATTGCTCTCACGAATATTAGATGGTCAACGTTACTTGGAATACTTAGCATAAATCATTATGTAAAAGCTTTGTAAAAATATGCATCTATTAAAAGACAATTTTTAATGTATTTCCTAACACTATGAAATGCAAAATTATTCAAATTGCCAAGTGGCTGTAGCTCTGATGAAATATAAACAGATATACTCTTCAAATTATCTTAAATTCTCAGATGTCAATTGTTACAACCACAAAACCAATTCCTATATCTCAAACTTCATCAGTTTCAGTCTGCTGATTTTTCAGCTAAAGATCCTAAAGCAAAGAGACGTCACATGACTTGCCCAAGGCCACAATCCTGACTGGGTTTTCCAGAGTTCTTTTGGCTCTGGGTCTGGCGTTCTCATGTCTCCTCCCATAAGCTTTATTACAAGATAATCAAGAAAGAAAGACATTAACCAACCAGAAGGTGCCAAACGTGGTTGGACAAAGAGAGGGTCTCAGCTATAGACTGATTCTGATTCATGACAGTAACTGATGTTTTGACTTATTCTTTGGGGACATGGAAATAGCATGATCAGAATTTTATTACAAGGAGGTCTAGAGAACAAATGTGTGGACAGACTCTTGGAAGGGACACGAAGTGTGAAGATGTCCATTCCAAGGGAGAAGTTATGTAAGAGGAGGCACCAGATGGAGAAGCTGGTCCTCTGGTGGAGCTCAGTCAGCCGTGTCCTTAGCCACTCCAGTGCCTGTTCCGTGGGTCCCTTGGCAGCAGGGACAGAAGCTGCGCATGAAAGCAACCTGAACTCCCCATCCCAAGGCTGATCTGGACACCACTACTGTTGAGGGGCTAACCTGCCAACAGCAGAGAGCAGTGCTGGTCCCTGAGGGCATCAGCTAACCAGTGGGTGGCAAGCTGGTTATATGGGATTCCATCTATCATGGAAGGGGCAGCAATTTGTCCTTAGCAGAATAATTACATGGATAGTGTCACGCATCCACAACGATAGTATCATGCATAATAGTTTCATCACCTTAAAAATAATCCCTTATGATTTACCTCTTCCACCTTCTCCCTCCACCCTCCATCCCTGAACCTCTGGCAACCATTGGTCATTTTACCATCATTAGAGTTCTGCTTTTATCAAAAGGTCACATAGTTAGGTTCGTATAGCGTAAAACTTTTTCACACAGGCTGCTTTCACTTGGCAATATGCGTTAAAGATTCACCTGTTTCATTATGTAGCTTCTGTTTTAATTGCTGAATGATTTTCCATTATTCAGATGTACAACAATTTGTTTATCCATTCATCTCTTGAAGGACATCTTGGTTGCTCCCAGTCTTTGCCAATTGGGAATAAAACTGCTATAGACATTTATGTGCAGATTTTTGTGTGGACATGTTTTCAGTTCAACTGGGTAACTTCCAAGGAGTGCAATTGCTGGACCATGCTTAGGTTTGTAAGAAATTGCCAAACCATCTTCCAAAGTGGCTGTACCAGTTGGACATTATGTGTCCCAGCGAGCATGAATGAGAGCTCCTGTCGCTCCACATCTTCGCCAGCAGTTGCTATTGTCATCTTTTTGGATTTCAGTCATTCTGACAGGTGTGCTGTGGTATCTTACTGTTGTTTAAATTTGCAATTCCCTAATGACAAACGGCATTGAACAAATCTTCATATGCTTCTTTGCTGCCTGTATAGCTTCTGTGGTGAAGTGTGTCTGTTCAGATCTGTTGCTTATTTTTTTTAATTGGAAATTTTGTTGATTTATTGTTGAGTTTGAAGAGCTCTTTGTATATTTTGGATACATGTCCTTTATCAAATGTGTATTTTGCAAATATTTTCTCCCAGTCTGTGGCCTGCTTTTTGATTTACTTACTGGTATATTTCAAAGAGCAGACATTTTAAATTTTGAGGAAAATTATCAAATTTCTTCCATAGAGTGTGCTTTTGGTGTAGTATCTAAAAGCTCATCACCAAACCCAAAGTCATCTCGATTTTCTCTGATGTTTTCTTCCAGAAGTTTTAAAGTTTTGCATTTTACATTTAGGTCTATGACCTCTTTTGAATTAATTTTTGTGAATGGTGTGAGGTCTGTACTTAGGTTCATTTTTTTTTTTTCACATATGGCTATCTCATTGTTCCAGCACCATTTGTTGAACAGAAAATCTTTCGTGCATTGAATTGCCTGAGCTCCTTTGTCACAGATAAGTGGATGATATTTGTTTAGGTCCATTTATAGGCTGTCTAATTTATTTCATCCATCTATCTGTTCATTACTTTATCAATACCATGCTGTCTTGATCACTGGAGCTTTATAATGAGCTTGAAATTGGTTTGTAAGAGTCCTCCAACTTTGTTCTTCTTCAGTATTGTGTTGGCTATTCTCGGTTTTCACCTTTATATATACTTGAGAATCAGTTTTTTTGGTATCATAAAACAGTTTATTGGCATTTTGATTAGGATTTTGTTGAATTTATTAACAAAATTGGAATAATTGATGTTTTAACAATATTGAGTCTTCAGGTTAAAGAACATGTTTCCATTTATTTGGACTTTCTTTGATTTTTTTCATCAGAGTTTTATGCTTTTCGCATGTGTATATAGTGTATATACTGTACATATTTGATTAGGTTTATACCTAAGTAGTTAATGATTTTGGGTGCTCTTGTAAGCAGCACATGGACATTTTAAATTCTAGTTCCAATTATTCATTGTTGGTATGTAAGGAATCAATTTTATTGTCTTTATTAACACTGTATCTTGTGACCTTGCTGTAATCACTTATCAGTTCCACAAGTATTTTCGCTGAATCTTTGAGATGATCAGTATGTGCAGTTACATAATCTGTGAACAAAAGCAGTTTTATTTTTTCCTTCTCAATCTGTATGCCTTTTATTTCCTCTTCTGGACTCATTATGTTAGCTAGAACTTCCAGGAGTAGCTTGAATAGGAGTGTGAAAGAGGGCATCTTGCCTGTTCTTAACCTTTGGGTAAAAACATCCAATTTTTCACCATTAAATATTTTGTCAGCAGTAGGACATTTGCAAATGTTCTTTATCAGGTTGAAGAAGTTCCCCTCTATTCTTAGTTTGCTGAGAGTTTTTTTTTTACCTTGAGTGGATATTAGATTTTATCAACTTCTTTTTCTGCATCCATTGATACGATTGTGTGGTTTTTCCCTTTAGCCTGTTGATACAGTGGATTAAATGAACTGATTTTCAAGTGATGAAACGGTCTTGCATACCTAGAATAAACTCCTCTTCGTTATGGTCTATAATTCTTCTTATACATTGTTGGCTTTGATTTGCTAATATTTTGTGGAGGATTTTGTGCCTGCTGTGTTCACGGGAGACACTGATTTATAGTTCTTCTTTCTTGTTGTGTCTTTACCTGATTTGGTACCCAGGTAATGCCAGATTTACAGAAGGAGTTAGGAAGTGTTCTCTGTGCTTCTATTTCCTGGAAGAGTTTGTAGAGAATTGATACAATTTCCTCCTTCAATGTTTGGCAGGATTCACCAGTGAAACCATCTGAGCCTGGTACTCTCCTTTTTTGGAAAGTTATTATTATTGACCCAATTTCTTTAATAGATATAAGGCTATTCAGATATCTATTTTTTCTTGTGTGAATTTGGCAGTTTTTGTCTTTCAAGGACTTGATCATCGAAGTTATCAAATTTGCGGGCATAGAGTGACTTATACTGTGCCTTTATTCTCCTCTTCATATCCACGGCATCAGTAGCAATGATCTTTCCTTCATTTGTTAGATGGGTACTTTTTTGTCTTCTCTCTTTTTTCCTTTATTAGGCTAGCCAGATTTATCAATTTCATCAATCTCCTCAAAGAACCATCTTTTGGTTACCTTTGTTTTCTCTATTATCTTCCTGTTTTCAATGGAATGGATTGCTGTTTTAATTTTTTGTTGTTATTCTTTCTTTAGGAGTAAAGTATGCTTATTTCTCTTGTTTACTAAAGTAGAAGCTTAGATTATCGTTTTTAGATCTTTATTGACTTCTAATATATGCAGTTTAAGCACTGCTTTCTCTGAAACCCCCAAATTCTGACAAGATGTATCTTTATTTTCATTTAGTTCAAAATATTTTCTAATTTATCTTCAGACTACTTCTTTGACAAAGGGATTATGTAAAGTGTTTTTAAATTTCCAGATATCCATGACTTTTCCAGCTATGTTTCTGTTGCATACTTTTTGTTTAATTCTTTTGTGGTATGAGAACATACTTTATATGATTTCAATTATTTTAAATTTGTTATGATGTATTTTATGGCCCAGAATATTACTTATCTTGATGGATGTTCCATGTGATCTTAAGATGAATGTGTGTTCTGCTCTTGCTTTGCATAGAGTTTTCTATAAATGTCCATTTGATCAGGTTTTGATAATGCTGTGCAGACCAACCACATCCTGAGTGGTTTTCTGCGTGCTTGGTTTATCGATTACTGAAACAGGCATGCTGAAGTCTCCAGCTACAACAGAGCATCGTCTGTTTCTCTTTTTGGTTCTATCGGTTTTTGCCTTATGTGTTTTGATGCTCTGTTCTGGTCATACACGCTGAGGATTGTTATATGTTTTTGGAAACTTAACCCTTGTGGCAGTGAGTGATACCTCTCTCTACCTCTGACAATTTTCCTTGTTCTGAAGTCTTCTTTGTCTGATGCTAATATAGCTGATCCAGCTTTCTTTTGGTTAGTTAGCCTGGCAAAATTTTCTCCACCTCTTTACTTGTAACCTATGTGAATTTTTATATATAAAGTGAGTGTCTTGTAGACAACAGAGTTTTGTTTTACCCACTATGACAATTTCTTTTTTATTGCTGTATTACTAATATGATTAGATTAAAGTATAGCATTTTTGTAACTGTTTTCTATTCATTATGTTTGTTCTTTGTCATTTCCTTCTTTTTTTCTGCCTTCTCCGGGTTCAGTTGAACGTTTTGTATGATTCCATTTTCTCTTCTCTTTTATTGCATCAATTATATTTCTTTAAAGAAATCAGTGGTTTCCCTAGAGGTACACTGTACCTTTTAACTAATATAAGTCCACCTCAAAACAATGATATTCTTCTTCAGATATAGGGCAAAGACCTTTCACAGTTCTCACAGCTGCTTCTTCCCAACCCTATGGCGTTGCCATCAGTCATCTCACTTCACCGCATGCAGTAACTCAACACATTGCTACTATTATTACTTTACACTAGCACTTATCTAGTAGATTAATATGAATAAGGAAAATAAAGGATTAATTTTACCTTCATTTATTATTTCTCTGATGCTCTTCCTTTCTTTACATAGATCAGAATTGCTGAAAATAGAATTTTTCTTTTTGTAAAGAACTTTTATCAACATGTCCTGCAGAACTTGTGTACTGTCAATGAATTCTTGGAGTCTTTGTCTGAGAAAGTCTTTATTTCTCCTTTACTTTTTTTTTTTTTTTTGCTGGGGAAGCTTCGCCCTCAGCTAACATCTGTTGCCAATCTTCCTCTTTTAGTATGTGGGCTGCTACCACAGTGTGGCTGTTGACAGATGAGTGGTGCAGGTCTGTGCCCAGGAATCAAACCCAGGCCGCTGAAGCAGAGCGTGCTGAACTTAACCACTAGGCCCCCAGGGCTGGCCTCTTCTTCACTTTGGAGGATAATTTCTCCGGGTATAGAATTCTGGGCTGGTGATTTTTCTCTTCCAACATTTTAAATACTTACTCCACTCTCTTCTTGCTTGTATGGTTTCTGAAAAGAGGTCTGCTGTAACACTAATCTTGTTCCTCTGTACATAATGTGCTTTATTTGTCTGACTTCTTTCATTTTCTGAAGATTGAGTGCAATATGCCTAGGAGCAATTTTTGGCTTTTATTCTGCTTGGTACTCTCTGAGCTTCCTGGATCTGTATTTTGGTGTCTGTTGTTAATTTTCAAAAATTTAGAGCAATTAGTACTTCAAATATTCCATCTGCTCTGTTCTCCCTTTCTTCTCATTCTGGTATTCAGTTGTGCGTGTATTAAATCTTCTTAAATTGTCCAGCAATTCTTAGATCTTTGGGAATTTTTATACCATTTTCTCTTTATAGTTCAGTTTGGGAATTTCCTACTGATCTGTCTCTGAGCTCACACATTCTTTTCACAGCACATCCAGTATGCTAATAAGCCCATCAAAGGTATTCTTCATTTCTGTTACAGAGATTCTGATTTGCAGCATTTCCTTTTGATTTTTTCAAACATTTTCCTTCTCTCTGCTTACATTAGCCTTCCCTTCCTGCATATTGCTTACTTTTTTCCAATAAGGTCTTTAACATATTAATCATAGTTATTTCTAATTCCCTGTCTGAGAATCCTAACATCAGTGTCACATCTGAGTCTGTCTGATGCTTGCTTCAGACTGTGTTTTTTCTTGGCTTTTTGCATGTCTTGTAATTTTTTGTTGAATTCTGGACATGATATTTTAGGCAACAGGGACTGAGGTAAAGAGGCTTTTAGTGTGAAGTTTTATGTTAATCTGACTAGGACTGGGCTGTGTAGCCGTAGGCTCCAGAACTTTCAGATTCCTCTGTTTCCTTGCCATGGTCTCTCCTGTTACCCCTGTGCTTCCCTAAGTTCTCCTCCTCAGACAGAGTCTACTTCTTGCAGCCCTTCCAGCTGGAACTCACTGTAGGTGAGGTGGTTGTGTGTGTGGGAAACTCTTTATAATCTTATGATTGAGTTTCATTCTCTTAGTGGACCCATGTTCCTAGTCTGTGACCTTCATCAATGTTTCCTAGCATTCTTCTCCTTCCCCAGGGAGACAGGCTGGCTGTGGGGTCTGGAATTAACTGCATACATTCTCCTTAGATGGGACAGTGTGCTAGTGTCTTTTCTCATGGAAAGTTGCCCTTTGTAATGGAGAAAGCTCTGGGCATATTTCTCCTCCCCCTGCTAGAATCTCAAAAAGGAATTTTCTTTGCTCTTCTCCACTTTCAAGAAACTTTTGGTACATTTTCTGCAACATTTCTAGGTGTTTTGTAGAAAGAGGTCTTCAGATTATCTGGTTAATAATCACGCTAGAAGTGGAAGTCCCTCAATCTGTTAGTCAATGAGTATGTATTGAGCATGCGCGCCATGCCAGTCGTTGTGTTAAGCCATAAGAATAAAACAGTAAAGAATTTAGACCCACAGCTTGCTTTTCTAAAATTTAAAGCCTTGTGGACAGAATGGTTATTGCACAAGGAATTATAATAACACGAATGTTGTACACATGAAGCACGGGAGAAAAATAGTGCTTACTGGAGCAACGCCCCCTGCACCTTCTCCTAACAGGCTCTCCATTCTTTAATGGAATTCCTTACTTACTCAGGCCCTTGATCTCTTTCCATATCCCAAGTTGTCCTCACTCTGCTCTGAGGTCAGAAATTTCCAAGTTTCCTTCCAGTTCTCAATCTCTTAACAGACACCCTCCGTCTTCCACATTCTACTTCCTGTTCATTCCAGCCTTAGCCCCCTGCAAACATAGATTTAAGACTTTTTGGTTAATTAAAAAGTAAACTTCATGGGAAAACTGGATAACTACATGTAAAGGAATGAAGTTGGACTTTTACCTAATACCATATAAAAAATTAACTTAAATTGGATTAAACACCTAAACGTAAGATTTGAAACCATAAAACTCCTGGAAGAAAACATAAGGGAAAATCTTCATGACATTGGATTTGGCGATGATTTCCTGCCTGTGACACCAAAAGCACAGGCAACTAGAACAAAAATAGACAAACGGGACTATATCAAATGTTAAAACTTCTGCATAATAAAGGAAACAATCAGCAGAGTAAAAAGGCAGCCTATGGAATGAGAGAACATATTTGCAAGTCTTATGTCTGATAAGGGGTTAATCTCCAGAATATATAAGGAACTCCAACAACTCAACAACAGCAACCAAAACCAAATAACACAATTTAAAAAAATGGACAAAGGACGTGCATAGACATTTCTCCAAAGAATATATACAAATGGCCAAAAAGCATAAGAAAAGATGGTCAATGGTACTAATCACCAGGGAAATGCAAATCAAAACTACAATAGATTTCCCTCTCACCTGTTAGGAAGATCGCTATCAAAATAACAGAACATAACAAATCTCGGTGAGGATGTTGAGAAATTGAAACCCTTGTACACTGTTGGTGGCATTCCAAAACGAGGCAGCTACTCTACTATGGAAAACAGTATGAAGTCCTAAAAAATTAAAAATAGAACTACCATAACCCAGCAGTCCCACTTCTGGATATATACTTGAAAGAATTGAAAGCAGGATCCTGAAGAGATATTTTTATACACATGTTCATTGCAGCTTTATCCACAACAACCAAGAGGTAGAAGCAACCCAAGTGTCATTGGCAGAGGAATGGGTAAACAGCAAACAGATATTCTATGCACGTACAAGGCAATGCTATTCAGTCTTAAAAAGGAGTGAAATGCTATCAATGTTACAACATGAGTGAATTATGCTAAATGAAATAGTTAAGTCACAAAAAGACAAAGACTGTATGATTCTACTTATAGGTGGTATCTGAATTATTCAAATTCCTAGAAGGTAGAATGTTGTTTGTAAGGGGCTGGAGGGGGAGGAGGGAAAGAGGAGTTGTTGGTCAATGAACACAGAGTTTCTGTTCTGAAAGATGAAAAAGTTCTAGAGATCTGTTGCACAACAATGTGCATATAGTTAGCAATAGTGTACTGTACCCTTAAAAATGGTTAAGATGGAGCCAGTCCCATGGTCGAGTGGTTAAGTTCACACGCTCCGCTTTGGCTGCCCAGAGTTTTGCTGGTTCGGGTCCTGGGTGAGGACGTGGTACCGCTCATCAGGCCATGCTGAGGCGATGTCCCATATGCCACAACCAGAAGGACCTACAACTACAATATACAACCATGTACTGGGGGGCTTTGGGGAGAAGAAGAAAAATAAAAAGAAATTGGCAACAGAAGTTAGCTCACTTGCCAATCTTTAAAAAAGAAAAAAAAATCACAAATAAAGGCATATAGACTTTTAAAAAATGATTAAGATGGTAAAAAAAAATTAATAAAGTTTACTTAATTCATTCAGATATTCAAGCCTTTATATCCATAAATTCCTGATTTTCTACTTTTTGGAGTTTTCACAAACACATATATTTCTATCCATTATATGTAAGTTTAAGAATGTAGCGCATACTTTTCCATAAACGATAATCTCTCCACTAGTAATAAAATATAAAGTTTTATACTACAAATATATTCTAAAGTACTTTTTTGGAAACTGAGTAAATCTCCCGACAACCGGAGCTGATTTACACACCAAAGAGATTTTATTTTTGCAGTATGTTCGGATACACCCACACAAAGAAAATTAAGAATTAAGAGCATATCTCTTTTCTCCAGAAAATTATTCTATTTTTTAGCCTTCATTTAATGATAGGAAATTATACTCTTCCTATTTGCTGAATTTTACTAAATTAAGTGTGCAAAGTGCCTAAGACAAGCCAACTAAGAGCTTTGGTTCCAGTTCATCAAATTTAATTTTAATTTGAGCAGTTAATCAAAATAAGGCCCCGGAGGAAAGGCTTGAACAACCAGGATCACTAAGATGAGAAGACAGAAGCCTCCGGAAGGTGTGCAAACAATGTGATGAGAAACATCACAGAGCCTGCGAGGAGGAGAAATGGACCTGGGTTGGTGCCTCCAGGAGGGTTAGTTAGATTCAGAAATGGCTTCTTTGGGTTCTTACTGAATTAGAAAATGAATGTATCGGGTCATGAATTTACTTTAATTTGTTGTGGTTCATCTTCACAAGAACTCTGTAAGGTGAATGTTTTTATGTCATAGAGGCCAGAGAAGCTGAGGAACTTTCCTGAGATCACACAGCCACTCCCTATTTGGCCAGAATTTTGCCCAGATTGCCTGATTCCAGGGCCTAAGCAAGGTCTTATCTGCACGTTCTGCCCAAGTCCAGAGAATAGACTAGTGGACTTTCCCAATGAGCTCGACTGTGTTCATTGATGTGAGTCCACCGTAACCATCCTGGAACATCTGCACGGTTCACACAATCCCAGAGAGTGGAGCAGAGCGGGCAGCACACCCCCCGACTTTCATCCTTAGTCCTGTTCACACCCTTTGGGAAAAGACTGGTGGATGTTCTTGTGGGTCATTGAAACCCTCAGAATGAGAAAGAAAAGAGTGAAAATCTTAATACTTCATAAAGCTTCTGACCCCTTCGTAATGCAGCTGATCAGTGTCCAATACAACAGTGAATGGGTGAAAACGCCGTTTAAATTTAACACTCATTATCAGAAATTAGGGGTAAAATTATGGCCAAGTGATTAATAGATGTAAACTAAAAGAAATCAACACATATAATATTTTATCTGCTATCGTATACTCATATAGGTACATATATTTATGCCCATCTCTATATAAACAATGTGCTTAAATTGGATGCTACATCAATTTCAAAAATAATTACTTTATTGTAGATCAGAATGATTAACACAGCCTCTCTCATCACTCTTCTGTGCATATCTTCAATTCCAGAATTGAACATGGTTTATGTTTGGCTCTTTCTGATGGAAAAACTTGGTTCTGTATTGACAAATGCTGGACACAATTTTCATGTGTCTTTGTAAAAGTCTCAATTTGATTTTTATTTAGTCAGCAATTATTAGCATTGGACCCAGAGGGCTGAAGAAATAGGTAATTTGTTTGCAATAATATAATGGGGTTTTCGCTAAGTGTTCTGTAAAAAAGAAAGCTATACATTGATGGAGAAGGATAGCCCTGAGTTACAAGGAATTTGAAGACAGCCTGATGGGCTACGTTGCTGCCATCCGTAGGGGGCGCTGTGCGGCACAGCTCACAGCCTCCTCAGGCTGAGACTCATTTTCCTGCTCCTGGCAGCCCTTTCTGGAAGTGGCTCCACTGACGAAAGCCGCCGTGCCCATGGCCAGAGTCCTCTTTCCAGGGGTCACTGTGGGCACATCACTGCCCAGAGCCTTGCCCCAGCTCAGGAAAGCACTGAGAAGCCATCCCAGTTTCAGTGTTCCTTAAGCTGCTGGCTGAGGCTTCTGTTGGGACAGATCACAGCCTACCCTGCTCCTCTGCCCAATTTTGCTTCTTTTTTTCTCAAGATTGTGTCCCAAGAAACTTCCTGCACTCAGACGCCAGTCTGAGAGACGTCTTTTTAGGAACCACTTTGCAACAGCGCCACACTGCTTGGCCCTTCTATGTCCAGCCCACATAATCCACTTGCCTTGCTGCCGCCTGCATGAGGAATTGTCTCCCTCTGCAAACGTTTGCCTGCCGTGTCCTGAGTGTCAGGCAGCAGGCTTCCAGAGAGGAAGGCAGAGAGGGAGGAGACAGAATTGTTGCCACAGGGGAGCTTAAGCCATGGGTGAAAAATTCATGTACCCGTGTTCACAACGTGCTGTCTTTCTCTTCCACTTGGTACCCCACTTTGTATTTTTCTTTTACTACTGACGGTTAAGGTCATTATATTTTCACACGGGCACAGAAACACCATAACTCTGCGCTTCTGTCTTGCTCCTGACGGGAGCCCAGTAACCAACAGTAAACCTCATCTCCTTCCTTCCCAACCTCCATTTCACTTACAATTCTCACAAACACTGCACAGTACAGCACTAGTTACAACACTGGAGGCAGGAGAAGGAAAGCCTCGGGACCCACGTCGTCAGCCTTGAAAGCCCCCTCGAGAAGCCCCTTCTGATCTCCACCAATCGTGCTCTGCTCTTAGGATTGCTATGTACTTGTCTCTAAGCAAGAGCAGCCAGAGCAAAAGAAGTACTTTTATTATTTCATTTATAAATTAACTCTGCTTTTTTTTGTTATTTAACTGTAATACAAAACGCAGTATTTCACCATCATTATGTAACAAGTTGATTATGTACTCATCTGAACTTCCCAGACCTTGGAATATGTACTGTCAGACACATGCGCGTGTGTGTGTGTGCGCATGTGTGTGCTTCAAAAGAGCCAAGTATTTTACTTTTACTGTAGAAATGTTAAAATGCACAAAGGTTTTTAAACAATTTGATCCGTATCCAGTCTCAGTGTGTCCCAGCTCCATAAAGGGAATCAAAGTGTTGGACAGAGTGAGTCTGGGTCCAGCTCATTGGAGGCCAGCTGGCCAGAGTTTGAACCCATATGTGTGCTGCCCAGCTCGGGGATGTCAGCAGGGTCTAGCTATGTGGTCCTGGGAGAGGTTATTTGGTTGCGGTCAGCCTCCTTTGTAAGATGGGAATAATAAGGCATGGCTGTGAGGGTTAAGTGATTGACAGAACGGGAAGCAGCTGGGCAGTGTTTGTGACAAGTGCTCAGTAAATGGAAGCTGTGTCATTTAAATTGAACAAGTTTAGAATTTTACATTTAAAAGCAAAAACATATTTCAACTGCATAGTGAGATAGAATCACGGCCTTTTGGGCATCCCCAAGGGGGTGCAAGCAACGCAGCTGGCCATTCTCTCCTTTGGATTATGGCGGTCTGTAAAGGGCAGCCATTGCTGGAGGGAGGCACGAATTTATCCCCAAAGATGACTTCTTCCCACAGGGCTTCCAGTCCTCAAAAAAAACACATTTGTGACTTCATACGCTGTAAGGCTATTTCACACAAATGGACGTGTGGTGAAGAAAACAAGTCAGATCAAGTCAGTCTTTGATTCCTAGGCGCCTCTCTTTCCTCTCCAGAGATTCTCTTGATAATATTGTGTTGCAGCATTTTGAGCAAATACTCGTCTTTTCTGAGTACTTGTGTCTCTGACACTGGAGTCTACTAGAATGCCAGCGTTTCCTGCAGGTGGCTGGATGGTAACAGCTTTCTGGGGATGGAAGCTGCATTATTCATGGCCGCTCGTTCACTGAAGCATCTCATGTCTCGGAACCAAATTCACTGACTTTTCGGGAAATCATATATTGAATGTATTTTAGGTTCATGAACTTTTCTTCCTCAGTTTATTCTGCCTCCCAAAGAAACCTGTAGTCTGCGGACAGGCATCCTATCAACAGATATGTCCTGGTATTCTACTGTTTATATTCTTCATGGTCCTGTGGTACTTCTGGGCAATTTGAATAGTTTTCCTTGTCCTCATACAGTTGTAAAGAAGATAAAATTTAAGACCATGTTTTCCCTGAAAAACCAGAATCTCAACTCCAGTGCATTCCTGGATAATATTTTTTGACTGAGTGCAAATCAGATATTGTGGTTCTGTTGGGTAAATGCTCAAGAAGGTCATTTTTAATAAGTTTATGAGATTTTTGCCCTGTGACATCTTCATCTGTCTGGCAGTTAGCTATTTCTTGGGTCTTGACAGTGAATACTAAGGAATAAATTTCAGAGTGGCCTGTTTCTTTCAGCAGATGTCTTGGCTTCCTGAATTTCACAGTGGGAGTAGGATCCGTGTAGCAAATGAGGGTTTGTTCAGTTTCTTCATGGTGTGCTTCGTCTATGCAGGTAATAAAGTGGGCATTCTCCCTGCAGTTCTAGAAGGCAGTGATTAACTCTAGGGCAGAAAATAAGGTTGGTCTGAGGATTGTACGAAAGAAGCACCACGCTTTTCTGGAGGTCGTAGGAAAATGGTGGGTTAGGGGCACAGGAACATGGCCGCTGCCAGGAAACCATCCTAATGTTAGTAGCATGGCACCAGTCATTGATTTATTCATCGGGTCACAAATATCTGTGAAGAGCCTGTCATCTTCTATGCACTGGGATACAGCAGCAGACAAAGCAAGAAGGTTGATTCCCTTGTGGACATCTGTCCTGGTCGGGGGAGGGCGCACAGAACAGACTTAGAGAAACAACACAGGGCCCCCCCTAGTGGCATAGTGGTTAAGTTTGTGGACTCCTCTTTGGTGGCCCAGGGTTCCCTGGTTCGGATCCTGGGCGCAGACCTACACACTGCTCATCAAGCCACGCTGAACTAGAGGGACCTACAACTAGGATATACAATAGGTGCTGGGGTTTGGGGAGAAAAAAAAAGAGGAAGACTGGCAACAGATGTTAGCTCAGGGCCAAGGTTCCTCACCTACAAAAAAAGAAAAACAATGCAGATCCTATAGTACTGTAGAGAAAATATAACAAAATAGCGACCTCTGTGCGTGGGAGTTTGGAAGAGTCTCTCTGAGGAGGTCACATAGGACTGCATCTGACTCGTGGGATGACGCCCTGGGGACAGTCAGGAAGAGCCTCTGAGACAGAGTGAGAAGCACAGGCTAAAGCCCCGAGTCAGAAACGAGCTTGGGATGGACCAGAAATAGCGAGAAGATCACTGCAGCTCTGTTGTGGCGGAGGAGGAAGGGAGTGCCGGGAGACTGAGCTGGAGAAGCAACAGCGTCCACTCCAGGTGGAGCTTTGCCAACCCTGGGGAGGAGGTCGGCGAGGCCATCAGAGGACTGGAAACAGGAAGACGCCCATTTATATTTTGGTCAGGCTATGCTGGCTGCTTCATGCAGAGGAGATTATAGGTGAGGAAACGTGGAGAGTGGGAGACTCCTGGGAGGTTTCTGTCCAGAGGCCATGCCAAGGTCAGGTGGCAGCTGATTGTTGAACGAGCAGAGTCCCGAGGGGCCTGAAGCACTGGGGTTCCCAGTGCATTTAGCCAATGCCTTGGCCTAGTGCTGAGGGTAAAATGTCCTCATTGTCCCATGTTCCATGACCCCCGTACTCTGATATATCATTGCGCATTTCAGTAATTTACCTTTGGCTCACTGAGGTTGTTTGGCAAGAGGCAAAGACACATCTGTGTTTGTTTGGGTACACAAACGCTGCTTGAGAAGAAGCGGTCAGGAGAAGAGCAGATGATCCAATCTTCCCGGCAAAGGCTTAAGAGGTATTTCCATTTAAATGTGAGCAGTTGATGCATGCCCAATCTGTCAAATCAACAGATACTGTTCACACACAACGTCTGCCAGTGGCAACTGAAATCAAATCCACATTTTAAACAGGAGACTTATAAATGCATCTTGGAATACAATTTTTTTCATGCTAGAAATTGTCCTTATTATGTAGAAACACATTGCTTTATAATCCTACCTTCTCAGTGATCACAGATTACATATTTCTCTTTAATTTAAAATGTTAAAATATCAAGGGGATTGGTAAGTGAAAGAAGCCACTCTGAAAAGGCCACGTGCTGCGTGGTTCCAATCATATACATTCTGGAAAAGGCAAAACTATACAGTGAAGAGAATCAGTGGTCGCCAGGCATCCGTAAGAGGGAAGGGAGGACGGAATAGGTGAAACCCAGGGATTTTTTAGGGTGGTGAAGTCATTCTGTATGGCACTGTAATGGTGGATATGTGGCATTGTGCATTTGTAAAAACACATAGAACTTCACAGAATAAAGAGTGGACCTCAATCTCTGCAGATTGAAAATTCATTTAGGAAGTTGGGGATTCTAGAGTGGAATTCAAACTGTGACCAAAAAAATATAAATGTATTACAAACATGTGAAAGGACCTCACTGAAGGGCACGGGGGCAAAAGAGGTCAAATTAAGTTGCTTTGGAAATGAGGAGTTTGCGAGACTAAAGCCAAAGTAACTGCGTGTAAGCACTGTACGCTTGTGAGAAATTTGTTTCCCACCCGGGTATGGCTTAACAAATTTGCTGCAGTTATGCGCTCACACTGGGATTGAGTAGTTACGTAAATGCTTGGGAGCTGGTGGGAGCCAGGTTTTTCACTGTTGGAGTTGGAGTTTGCAAATAAGTAAAGGAAGGAGTCTAGAATGATCCATGGGGTAATAGATTAGAGTTGGAAACCAGTGGAACTCGTGGTTAGTTAATGTAGATCCAGAAGTTTAGATATAGAAATGCACATAGATATGCATAAATACACCAGTTAATACACACACATACACTCGCTCTGTCAGCTGACGGAGCCTAAAGGCAACAACACCTGAGTAAATGGACACATCTAGTGCCTAATCTCGGACTTTCTTTTTGCCTTCCAAATATCCTAGCCTGGATGCTAGAGAAGTCTGCAACCCAGAAGCACCAATGGGTGCAGACAAAAAAGTCCTGAAGACTGCTGTCTCTAGCCAAAGGACTGAGAAAGGGGCAATCGAGCAAGACAGAAACTTTTTTGACGATAGCCATTCGTTTCTGGTCAAACACAATAGAAATAAAATGTGGCCCCTCCACCTCCACCAGCAAATCTTAGTGGGAAGCAAGAATTCCACCTCGCCCAACAATAGTGAGGAGCTTCTCTCCCCAGGGAAATGGCAGAGGAAGCCACGTGGGAGCTTGAGGGGAACCTGCCCAAGGCTAACCTCCCCGTGCCCACGGTGCCAACAGAGGCCAAGGAGGCATCCACACTTCCACCCCGACTTGGAGGTAATGAGGTGTAATATTGTGATTTATAGCAAGAAATACATATTTGGTCCTCATTTCTGGCACAGAGCTCCTAAAAGCCTTTGGAATTTCCTAAGTGATGAGAGTGATCAAGCTGTCTTTTGTCATGTTTATAAGGTGACTTCTAGAAAGCTCCTAAGGATGGGGTTGGTTGCCAGTGGAGCCAACCATGTCATTAGAAGGTAAGCACTTTCAGTTCCACCTCCCAGGAGAGGAGAGGAGTTAGAGATGGAGTTCAGCCATTAATGGCCGATTATTTAAGCAATCACGTCTGCATAATGAAGCCTCCATAAAAACCAAAAGGATGGGGTTTGAAGAGCTTCCACCTGAGGAGCACAGGGAGCTCTGGGAAAGTGGCACTGCAGAGAGCATGGAAACTCCATGCCCCTTCCTCACACCTTACCCTATGCATCTCTTCCATCTGGCTGTTCCTGGGTTATATCTTTTTATAATAAACTGGTTGTCTAGTAAGTAAAATGTGTCTCTGAGTTCTGTGAGCCCCTCTAGCACATTAATCAAAGCCAAGGAGGGGGTCATTGGAACCTCTGGTCTACAGCTCATAGATAGAAGCACAAGTGACTTGCAATTGGCACCTGAAGTGGGGTGGGGAGCAGTCTTGTAGGACTGAGCCCTTAACTTGTGGAATCTGATGTTATCACCAGGTAGACAGTGTCAGAACTGAGTTGATGTGCAGGACACCCACCTGGTGTTGGAGAATTGCTTGGTGGTGTAGGGGACAGCCGCCACACATTAGAATTGGTGTCAGAGTCTGATGAGGCAATCCTGCCACTCTCCGCTAGGGTGGTAACAGAGCAGGCTGTGTGAGGACCTGGGACTCTGACCACCACCCCATGGTGGTGAGACCTTCCTCACCCCAGGGAGCTTAGATGTCCCAGCTCACCCCACAGTAGGAGGCACTCAAAGACTCTTCTCCGGGTTGCTGTCTGTGGAGGCCTGATGGAGTCTGAATGTCCATGCCAATCTCACAGTAACGAGGCACGTCTTCTTCTCCCCACCGGCGCGGCACAGTGGAGACAGTGCAGACCAGGATTTCCAGTCCCCAGCCCGTGATAATGAGGCACCCCTTCTCCACCCTATGCATTGTTAGAGGCCAGGTAGGGAGCTTAGATTTCCAAACCTGTCTGACCGTAACCAGGTACCCTTCTACCCCTGGTGACCACGGGGAATGACTGGAGAGCCTAGGTTTCCACTCCCACCTGCCAGCAAGGAGGTGCCACCCCCTCCTGCCCCCAGTGCTGAAACAGAAGACTCAGAGAAGATCTGGAGTCTCATAACATAACACGCAAAATACCAAAGACACAGTAAAAAGTCACTCAGCGTACCAAGAACCCGGAGATCTCAGCTTCAATAACAAAGGATAATGAACAGACTCCAGTAAAAGGACGTCACAGATGTTAGAATTATATGACAAGGATGAGAGATTATAAAATTGCTTGAAGCAAATAAAAAATAATAGAAAATTTAGTAAAGAAACAGAAGATATAAAGAAGAATCTAGCGGAAATTTGAAAAATACAAAATTCTAATACAAAATACAAAAATCTAAATAAAAAATTTTGATGGGCTCAGTAGGTGGGCTGACTTAGTGGGCTCAGTAGCAGGATAGCCATGACAGAGGAAAGGATCAGGAAACTTGGGGATAAAACGAATGAAATTATGTAATACAAATAGCAGAGAGAAACAGATTGAGCTTAAGAGCAATGAAAATGGAAATGCATCACTAAAACCTGAGGGAAGTAGCTAAAGCAGTTATGAAAGAAAAGTATAAATGAATCCTTGTGTTAGGAAGAGGATCGATCTAAAATCAGTAATCTAAGATTCAAACTTGGGAAACTAGAAAAAGAAGAGAAAAATAAATCCAAAGCAAGCAGATGAAAGGAAATGATAAAGATAAAAGAAGAAATTAATTAATTTGATAGAAAGAGGAAAAAGAAACAGATGTTTTAAAAAATCAATTAAATTGAAAAACCTCCATTAAGACTTATGAAGGAAAAAAAGAGAGAAGATATAGGTTATCAAAGTCTGAAATGAAGAGACTATCACAACAGGCCTCACAGACGTCAAAAGGTGACAAGGGAACACTAGCAACAAACCTCCCATAAAAATTCCACAACTTAGAGGAAATGGTCCAATTCCTTGAAAGACACAAAGTACCAAAACTCACCCAATCTGAAATAATTCGAAAAACTATTAATGAAATTAAACTCTTACTTGAAAAATATCCCAAAAGTAAATCACCAGGACCAAGAATTATACCTAACATTTAAGAAGAATCAAGAACAATTTTACACATTTCCTTCCAGAAAATATAAGACAAGAAGTGCCCCCACTTCATTCTATGAAGTCAGTAGACAAAGACACTACAAAAAAGAAAACTAGAGACCAATATTCTTCATGAATGTAGGCACAAAAATTCTTTTAAACAAAAGCAAATCTAATTAAGCAATATACAAAATGAATTATACACCATGACCAAAGTGATATATTTCAGGGGTGCAGGCTGACTCCATACTCAAATATCAATAAATGTAATTCATCATAATTTTAAAAATTACACAAACATGTCAATTGATGCAGAAAAAAATTTGACAGAATTCAACAATCATTTATGATTAAGAAGCTCAACTAAAGTGGATAAGAAGAAACTTCCTCAACCTGGTAAAGAATTTCTAAATAAGACTTATAGCTAACACAGTGTTTTACGGTGAAGATTGCTTTTCCAATAAAATCAGGGACAAGGCAAGGACGCCCACCCTCAAACCTGCTATTCAGTATAGTATTGGAAGTTCTAGCTAGTTTAATAAAGCAAGGAAAATGTAAAATGCACGCACCTCAGAAAGGAGGAAAGAAAACTGTCACTATTTGCAGAAGATGTTATGTCTACCCAGTAAGTCCCAAAGAATCTACCAAAAACTCCTAGAATTAATGTGCAAGTTCATCAATGTCACAGATTACAAGAGCAACATACAAAAAGCAATCGCATTTCTATACACTAACAATGAACACATAGAAATCAAGTTAAAATCATAATATTTATAAGTGCTTAAAAACGTGAAATACTTATGTACAGCAGCGTATTCTGAAAACTACAAAGTGCTCATGAAAGCAGGCAAAGATAGTCTCACTAAATGAGAGATAGACCCTGTTCATGATTTGGAAGAGTAAACAGAGTAAAAATATCAATTCTCCTCAAATTGATATATTGCATTAATGGAATTCCTCTCAAAGTCACAGCAAAATTTTCTGTAGATATAAATAGATATATTCTCAAATTTATATGGAAAGGCAAAAGAACTGCATTAGTTAAAATGATTTTGAGAAAGAAGAATAAAGTGGGAAGACTCACTTTGCCCCATTATGAAACTTACTCTGTAATGGCAGCAGTGAAGACTGTGGAATTGGTGGAAGTGTAGGCATGTAGGTGAAGGAGGCAGCTAGAGAACTGAGAGACAGACCCACAGAAGTACGTCCAACTGAGTTCTGACAAAGGTGAAAAAGTAATTCATTGACGGAAAAATCATCTCGTCAACAAATGCCACTGAAACAACTGGACATGTATAATTTTAACAAAAAGTGAATCTCAATAAACCTTACACTGTATACAGTGTAACTCAAATGAATTATTTTTAAATATAAAACTTAAAAATATAAAACTTTTAGAAGAAAATACAGAAAAAATCTTCAGAACCTGTGAATAGGTGAAGGGTTCTTAGACGTAACACCAAAAGTATCATCTACAAAAGAAAAAGAAATTGATACATTGAACTTCATCAAATTAAAACATTTTGATATGCAAAAGGTCCTGTTCAGAGGATGAAAAGAACACCTACAGATTAGAAAAACATAATTGCTGACGACACACTTGACAAAGGACTCAAAGGTAGACCATATAGAAAAACCTCAAAACACAACAGAAAAAATATTTAAAATTGGCAACAGACATGAACAGACATTTTGCCAAAGAGGATCTGTAGACGCCAAATAAAGCACATGAAAAGATATTTGATAACATTAATCCTTAAGGAATGCAAATTGAAACCCCAAGGAGATATGAATGCATACCTATGAGAATGGCTAAAATAAAAAATAATGACACCACTAAATGTTGGCAGGGATGCAGGAAAGCCAGATCATTTGTAATGTACCATTCTGGAAAACAGTTTGATAGTTTCCTAAAAAACTAAACATAGACTTATTGTATGATATAGCAATCACACTTCTGGTCATTTATCTCGGAGATATGACAAATTGCGCCCAAACAAGAAACTGTATACAAATGTTCATAGCAACTTTAAATGTCATAGCCAAAAACTGGAAAAAACCCAAATGTCCTCTAATGGTTGAATGATTAAAAAAATTCTGGCATATAATATCATGGAATGATTGTCAGCAGAAAAAAGGAATGAACTATTGATACATCCAACAAATTGGATGGATTTCTAGGGAATTATGCTTTAAAAAAGCCAGTATGAAAAAGATTACATTTGTCTAATTCCATTTACATGACATTCTCTAAATTACAAAATCATATAGGTGGAGAACAGGTTAGTGGTGCCAAGGATCACGAATAGCACATGGGAAATTTTTTTGTGATTATGGATCAGTTCTGTGTCTTGATTATGGCGGTAGTTACACAGATCTACACGTGCAACAAAAGGGCACAGAATCAACACACACACACACACACACACATATACACACCGGTGAGACCTGCATGAAGTCTGTGGATCGTACCAATGTCAGTCTCCAAGTCTGATAGTGTCCTAGCATCATGTAAGACGTTACCACTGGAGAAACTGGGCAAAGAGTACAGGGACTCCTCTACTATTTGTGCAACATCCTGTGATTTATGATTACGTCAACGTTAAAAATTGTTTAAAATGTCGTAGAGGACACTGAACTTCCTCTTTGGGGAAAATACAGCACTGTGTGTTTCCATTGATCTGCCTTTATTAAGGGCTACCAGTTGAAAATACTTACATAAGGTAACCAAATCACATGTTGACTGCCAGCATCTGGATACTTTATTCCTGACCTTGTGGGAGTTTCCGGAATGGGAGTGAGAGGTAGCAATGTTTAGTGCTGGTATGGAAACGCTTGGTAATGGGACTAATAATTGTACCCGAGGTCCAGGACATCCCCAGGGAAAAGCACTAAAGGTGAATAATGAGTAGATTGGCGATGGAGGTGTGGATAAATACAGTGACTGTGTCCCATAAAGTGACATTTTTAGAGATGGACGAAGCCGATGGACACTGGTGACCGTGGAACAGACTCACAGGATGTGGAGGCCCAGGCACTGGCTGTAGGAGACAAATAGATACCATTTAAGAAGGTAGATGTTGTAGGTGGAAGGGAAAAGATATACTCCACAAGCTTATGAAAGAATTCCTTTCATGTAATAAAAGAAAAGTAAAAAATTCTTACCCAGTACTTGATTTGTTCATGGAAAGCCAAAAAAGTAACCAGAATCATATGTTGGGAAGAAAGAAAAATTTTACATTTAAATCACGGTTGTTAGAAAATAAAGTGATTTATTTTCTAAAATGTATGTGAAAAGACAACCCAGAGAATGGGAGAAATATTTGCAAATCATATTTCTGATAAAGGTCTAATGTTCAGAATATAGAGAACTCTTACAGCTCAACAATAAAAAAAAATAACCCAACTACAACATGGGCGAAGGATTTGAATAGATATTTTTCAAAAAAAGATATACTAATGACAAATAATCACATGAAAAGATACTCAAAATCCTTAGTGATCAGGGGAATGCAAATCAAAACCACAATGAGATGTCACTCTACATCTACCACGATAGAAAAGAAAATAGCAAGTGTTGGTGAGAATGTTGACAAAACTGGGCTTATCATACGTTTGGTGGCAGGAATGTAAAATGATACAGTCACTGTGGAAAACAGTGCCTCAAAGAGTTAAACACAGAATGACCACATGCTCTAGCAATTCCACTCCTAAGTACATATCCAAGAAAATTGAAAACATTTATTCACACAAAAATTTATACGTGAATATTCATAGCAACATAGCACAAAAGAGAAACCATCCAAATGTCCATCAGCTGATGAATGGCTAAACAAACAAACAAGAATGTCATATTGTCCCCAGGAAGAAATATTATTCATCATTAAAAATGAAGGAGGTATTGTTACATGCTGAACCTTGGGTATAACATAAGTGAACCTTGAAAAATTATGCTAAGTAAAAGAATCAAGACAAAAAGCTACATATTATATGATTCCATGTGTATGAAATGTCCAGAATAGTCAAATCCACAGAAACAAAAAGCAGATGAGTGGTTGTCAAACTGAGGATGGAGAGTTTGGGTATCTTTTGGGGGTTGATGAAATGTTCTGGAAGTAGATAGTGATGATGAATGTGTAGTGAATATACTAAAACCACTGAAATGTACACGTTAAATGGGTAAAATTTATGGTATATGAAATATGTGTCAATAAAACAGATAGAGGGTTTCCTTTGTTCTCATCAAATGGATACTAAAGTTAAGAGAAATGAAGGCACGTTTTAAATAACTGAGTCAAATATGGGCATCCTTGTCTTTCTGAGAAACAAGAAAGAGAGAGAAAAATGAGACAATTTAAAATTGTTGTATCTTTTGCTTACTTCATTTTTTAAGTCAAGCTGGCATTTCTAAAGAATGTAGTCAGTTCTTAATTATTTCATGGCTTATCCACTCTGGGGATTTAAAAAGCCTTTTATTTCTCGGCCTGAAATGTTTCAGTTGTACAGGAAAGGAATTATGTCAGAGGAAGGCTAGCAGACCATGAAAATCAAATAAATTAATTTGGCTTTTAACTGTTGTCGTAAAAAGTTCAATAATAGGGGTTGGCCTGGTAGCATAGTGGTTAAATTCACGTGCTCCACTTCAGTGGCCCTGGGTTCACAGGTTTGGATCCCAGGTGCAGACCTACACACTACTCATCAATCCACACTGTGTTGGCATCCCACACACAAAGTAGAGGAAGATTGGCACAGATGTTAGCTCAGGGCCAATCTTCCTCACACACACACATGCACACACACACACACAAAAGTTCAGTCATAGAAGCCTGAGTTGGCTTCTATTTTGGATAACTTGGGCTTTACCACTCTCGCAACATGAGCCATTGTCATGGAGCACATACAGTTACAGTTGCCATTTGGAGTCTTGCCTTGTGGCTGGTTAAAACATGGTTTCCCCAGATCAGGGAGACCATGAAATAAAAACACTGATCCCAGAGGTGATGTCAGCAACATGGCAGAGTGAGCTGTTCCCTTTATCTCTCCCCTTCGAACTACAACTAAATGGACATTAAGTGATCAACAGAGGAAACCCACACAGCACAACAGGTTGGCTGAGAGACCCATGCAGCTATACATTTGAAGGTGCATGGACTACCCCCGGAAGGTGATGGTGATAGGTGAGCTCTCTCTAGCCCACCAGCAGCCCTGTGCATGCATGTGACTGCTCTCTAAGCTGGGGTGCCCATAGCACTGCTGCAGCCCTGAGGGTGGGAGTGCACCTCAGTGAGACTGCAGGAATAGGTGATGGCAGCCCTGAGACCCCACATGATTGCTTTCCTGTCTGGTGGGAGAGCTGACAGTGCCACCAAGGCCACCAGGGAGTGGCCAGACTTGGGCCCAGTGGGGAGACCCTGCACACCAAGTACAACAGCTAGTGCAACCTAGGAGGATATGATAGCAGATCTACACACCCAGACAAATGAGTTCCTGTCTGCCATGAATGCTTATAGTACTGCTACAGCCCTGAAGGAGGGAGTGTGTCTCAGTAGGACTGTGGGAGCAGGCAGCGGCAGCCCTAAGACTACGCATGAACACTTTCCCATGCACTGGGAGAGCCCACAGGGCTGCTGTGGTCCAAAGGAGTGGCCCAGGCTAGGACAGGCACAGCTGACAGGGATTGCATCAGCTTCAGAATACACTGCTCCTGCCCTCCAGCTCCCAGTGGCAGCAGGTGGAATCTGTGACCAGATACTATCACTATGTGAAGGCACAAATCCACCCCATCAAACAGTGTAAAGAGGTATATTAATACTCCAGACCAGAAGGAAAAAGACAAACACCCAGGAATCAATCCTGAAGGCACAGAAATTTACCAACCAAATGACAGAGAATTCAAAACAGCTATTAAAAAAACTCAGTGAGTCACAAGATAACTCAGTAAGACAGTTCAATGACATCAGAAATAAAGTTAATTATTAGAGGGGATTTTTCATAAAAGAGGGCAAAATTAGCAATTTGGAGGATAGAAATATAGAAGTGCTTCAAATGGAGGAGGAGAGAGAATTAAGACTAAAAACAAATGAAGAAATTCTCTGAGAAATACCCTACTCAACTAGGAAATGCAACATAAGGATTATAGGCATTCCAGAGGGAGAAGAGAGGGCAAAAGGAGCAGCAAGCTTGTTTAACAAAATAATAGCTGAGAAGTTCCAATACCTGGGGAAGGAGCTGGAATTACAAGTAAAAGAAGAGAATTGAACTCATAATTACACCAATGTAAAAAGACCTTTTCCAAGACACGTATTAGTAAAACTGGCAAAAGACAATGACCAAAAAAAAAAAATATTAAGATCAGTAAGGCTGAAGAAAACAACATACAAAGGAACTCCAATCAGGCTTTCAGTGGGTTTCTCAGCAGAAACCTTACAGGCTAGGAGAGAGTGGAAAGATGTATTCAAAATACTGAAACACAAAATCCTTCAGCCAAGAATACTCTATCCAGTGAAAATACCCTTCAGATATGATGGAGCAAAAAGAACTTTCTCAGATAAACAATAGTTGAGGGAGTTTATCACCACAAAAACCCCATACAAGAAATGATCAAGAAAACCCTCATACCTGGAAAAAAAGAAAAAAGAAGAAAGGGTTTACAAAGCCTTGAGCAAGGAGATACATAGGCAGACAAAATCAGAAAATTGCAACTTTCTATCAGAACAGATTAACAAACACTTAATTATAGCATTAAAGATGAAGGGAAGGAAAATATCAAGAATAAATATAATCACTTCATTTTAACCACAAACAACACAAAAAGGAATAAGTTGTAACACCAATAACTGAAATGGGGAAGAGGAAAGGGATGAAAAATGCTTTGACTAAGCAAATAAGAGGCTATCAGAAAATAGACTACCTCACCTATGAGATCTTTTATACAAACCTCATGGTAACCACTAAACAAAAAATCAGAACAGAGACACAAATGATAAATAATGAGAAAACCATCATAGAGAGCCACCAAACTGAATTGGCAGTCCAAAATACACAGGATGAGAAACAAGGGAAATATAGAACAACCAGAAAACAAGTGATAAAATGGAAGCATTAAGCCCTCATATGTCAATAATCACTCTAAATTTAAATGGATTGAATTCTCCAAACAAAAGACACAGAGTGGCAGGATGGATTAAAAAACAAGACCCAACAATATGCTGCCTCCAGGAAACACATCTCAGCTCTAAAGACAAACATAGGCTCAGAGTGAAGGAATAGAAGATGGTACTCCAAGCTAACGGCAAACAAAAGAAAGCAGATGTTGTCATACTTATATCAGATAAAGTAGACTTCAAGATAAAACAGGTAATGAGAGACAAATACGGGTAGTATATAATGATAAAAGGGATGTTCTACCAAGAGGACATAACACTTATGAATATGTATGCACCTAAAACAGGAGAGCCAAGGTAAATAAAGCAACTATTAATTAAGCTAAAAGGAGATATTAACAGCAGCACAATCATAGTAGGGGACCTTAACACCCCCAATTACATCAATGTATAGATCACCCAGACAGAAAATCAACAGAGAAATAGTGGAATTAAACAAAAAACTAGACCAGATGGACTTTATATATATATATATATACACACACACATATATAACACTCTATCCAGAAACAGAAGACTACACATTCTTCTCAAGAGCACATGGAACATTCTCAAAAATAGATCATGTGTTGGGAAACAAAGTAAGCCTCAATAAATTTAAGAAGACTGAAATCATATCAAGCATCTTTTCTGATCACAGTGCTATGAAACTAGAAATCAACTACAAGAAAAAAGCAGGGGAAGTGACAAATGTGTGAACACTAAACAACATGCTACTGAAAAACCAATGGATCATTGAAGAAATTAAAGGAGAAATAAAAAAATATCTGGAGACAAATGAAAATGAAAACACCCTATACCAACTCATATGGGATGCAGCAAAAGTGGTCCTAAGAGGAAAATTCAGAACATTACACGCTCACCTTAACAAACAAGAAAAATCTCTGATAAGCAATCTTAAACTACACTTAAAAGAACTAGAAAAAGAAAAACAAAAAAGCCCAAAGTCAGCAGAAGGAGAGAAATAATAAAAATTAGAACAGAAATAAATGAAATCAAAACCAGAAAAAAGGATCAAGGAAACTAAGAGCTGGTTCTTTGAGAAGATAAACAAAGTGGACAAACCCTTAGCCAACACTCACTAAAAAAAAAAGAGAGAGTACTCAAATAAACAAAATTAGAAATGAAAGTGAAGAAATTACAACAGATAGCAAAGAAATACAAAGAATTATAAGAGAATAGGATGAAAAACTATATGCCAACAAATTGGACAATCTAGAAGAAATGGATAAATTCTTAGACTCATATAACCTCCCAAGTTTGATCAAGTAAAAAAGAAATAGAGAATCTGAATAGACCCATCACAAGGAAAGAAATTGAAACAGTAATCAGAAACCTTCCCCAAAATAAAAGTCCAGGACTAGATGGCTTCTCTGGAGAATTCTACCAAACATTCAAAGAAGATTTAGTACCTATCCTTCTCAAAGTATTGCAAAAATTTGAAAAAGATAGAACACTTCCTAATACATTTTATGAGGCCAACATCGCCCTGATCCCACAGCCAGACAAGGATAACACAAAGAAGGAAAATTACAGGCCAATAGCACTGATGAACATAGATGCAAAAATCCTCAACAAAATATTGGGAAAACAAATACAGCAATACATTAAAAGGATCATGCACCATGATCAAGTGGGATTTATACCAGGGACACAGGGATGGTTCAACATCCGCAAATCAATCAATGTGATATGCCACATTAACACAATGAGGAGTAAAAATCACATGATCATCTCAATAGAGAAAGAGCATTTGACAAGACCCAACATCCATTTATGATAAAAACTCCAATAAAATGGGTATAGAAGGAAAGTACTTCAACATAATAAAGGCCTTATATGACAAACCCACAGCCAACATCACATTCAACAGGGAAAAAACAGACAGCCATTCCTCTGAGAACAGGAACAACACAAGAGCGCCCACTCTTGCCACTTTTATTCAACATAGTAGTGGAGGTTTTGGCCAAAGCAATTAGGCAAGAAAAAGAAATAAAAGCTATCCACATTGGCAAGGAAGAAGTGAAACTCTTGCTGTTTGCAGATGACATGATTCTGTATATAGAAAACCCCAAAGAATCCATCAGAAAACTAGTAGAGATAATCAACAACTACAGCAAAGTTGAAGGGTACAAAATTAACTGACAAAAATCAGTTGCATTTCTATACTCTAATAATGAACTAACAGGAAAAGAACTCACAAATACAATCCCACTTACAACTGCAACAAAAAGAATAAAATACCTAGGGATAAATTTAACTAAGCAAGTGAACGACCTATACAATGAAAACTATAAGATGTTATTGAAAGAAATTTTTGATGACATAAAGAAATAGAAAGACATTCCATGCACGTGGATTGGAAGAATAGTTAAAATGCCCATACTACCTAAAGAAATCTACAGATTCAATGCAATCCCAATCAGAATCCCAATGACATTCTTCACAGAAATAGAATAAAGAATCCTAAAATTCATATGGGGCAACAAAAGACCCTGAATAGCTAAAGCAATCCTGAGAAAAAAAGAATAAAGCTGGAGGCATCACAATCCCTGACTTCAAAATGTACTACAAAGCTACAGTAATCAAAACAGCATGGTACTGGCACAAAAACAGACACACAGATCAACAAAACAGAATTGAAAGCCCAGAAATAAAAGTACACGTCTATGAACAGCTAATCTTAGACAAAGGAGCTGACAACATACAATGGAGAAAGGAAAGTCTCTTCAAGGAATCATGTTAGGAAAACTGGACAGCCACATACAAATAATGAAAGTAGACCATTATCTTACACCATACACAAAAATTAACTCAAAATGGATTAAAGACTTGAAGGGAGATGTGAAAACCACAAAGATCCAAGAAGAAAATATAAGCAGTACACTCTTTGACCTTGATCTTAGAAGGATCTTTTTGAATACCATTTCTACTGGGGCAAAGGAAACAAAAGAAAAAATAAACAAATGGAACTTCATCAGACTAAAGAGCTTCTGAAAGTCAAAGGAAACTGTGAATAAAATGAAAAGACAATCCACCAACTGGGAGAAAATATTTGCAAATCATACATCCGAAAAGGAGTTAATCTCCAAGAACTCATACAATTTAACAGCAAAAAAGCAAACAACCCAGTCAAAAACTGGGCAGAAGATATTAGCAGACATTTTTCCAAAGAAGATAAACGGATGGCCAATAGGCACATGAAAAGATGTTCAACATCACTAATCCTCAGGGAATTACAAATCAAAACTATAATGAGATATCACCTTACACTTGTTAGAATGGCTGTAATTAGTAAGACAAAATAGCAAATGTTGGAGAGGGTGTGGAGAGAAGGGAACCCTCATAAACTGCTGGTAGGAATGCAAACTGGTACAGCCACTATGGAAAACAGTATGGAGATTTCTCAAAAAATTAAAAATAGAAATACCATACAACCCAGCTATCCCACTACTGGTTATTTATCCAAAGAACTTGAAATCAACAATACAAAGAAACTTGTGCATCCCTGTAGTCATTGCAGCACTATTCACAATAGCCAAGATGTGGAAGCAACACAAGTGCCCACCAACTGATGAATGGATAAAGAAGATGTGCTATATATACAATGGAATACTACTCAGCCATAAAAAGACAAAATCATCCCATTTGCAACAACATGGATGGACCTTGAGGGTATGATGTTAAGTGAAATAAGCCAGACAGAGAAAAACTAACACCGTATGATTTCACTCATATGAGGACGATAAATACATTGGCCAAGAGAACAGATTAGTGGTTACCAGAGGGGAAAGGTGTTGAGGAGTGGGCATAAGGGGTAAAGGGGCACATATATATATGGTGCCTGACAAATAATAATGCACAACTGAAATTTCACAATGTTATAAACTATTACGACCTCAATAAAAAAAAGAAAATACAAATCCCATGTGATATATGCTTTGCTCTGTAAATGTCAGGACTTATGGACTAAGGTTTTGCCATGTCAACTCAGTCAGAGGAGTCCATCTCAAGTTACTAATAAAAGATTATGGACACACATTTTTTAAAAGCTTCACATTTGCATTCAAAGAAGAAAAACTAAAAATCAAATGCCACAATCTGGGGATAATTTCCAGACTTTAGCCAAAGAAAAAGCAAAACGTTTTGAGGAGTGCCACCATGGACTATGCACGCTCCTCCAGCAGCTCAGGTTTCCTAGCAGACATTGTAAAAACACGGACACATTAGTCTCACGCTACAAAGACATCATATTCCCAAATTTCAACTTTTATTGAAGGAATATTTTGATAAGAATATATATGTATGTATGTCCTGCTAATGTTTTCATGTGATGGACGTTGTTCAGGAGAATACCGTGGTCAGAGCCAGAGTTAGAGAGTAAAACAGTTGACATTCAGGATATACTATGAAAAAAACACAAAATATTAGCTGAAAAGCCACAAATAGATTGAGCACAGGAGTTAACCTTCTTTTCTATTCTGAATCTCTTAGAAAAGACAGGACATATCTAAGACGGAGAATAGACTCGTAATAACAACTTAAAAATAGTTTCAAAACTAGTAGCAGCATGTTGAGGAGTTTTTAAAATATGAGACTGAATAGAAACCAGAAAAAAATACAAACATTAATGAAAACACGTAGGAGAAGGCTGTTGCAGCCTATCCAAGGTAAAAGTCATCAATATCCTGGGAAAATGAGGCAATCTTCAACAAATGATGTTGGGACAATTGAGCACACATCCCGCTACACTTTTATGGGAAAAGCTAAAAGCAAAAAAGAAACTGGTGGTGCTAAAAGCTGGCAAGAGCAGAGAGCAACAGAACCTCTCATTCACTGCTCGTAGGAACACGAAACAGCGCAGCCACTTTGGAAGAGAGCTTAGCAGTTTCTTTTTAAAGTTAAACACGTACTTGCCATCTAATCCAGCAATTGAACTCCTAGGTATTTGCTCAAGCAAACTGAAACTTACATTAGCACAAAACTCTGTACTTGAATGTTTATAGCAGCTTTATTTGTAACTGCTAAAAATTGGGTAGAAAAACAAAGCAACACGTCTTTCAACAGGGGCATGGATTAAAAAGTGTGGTTCCTGTGATAAAAAAGATCCAGTTATTGATTCATGCAACCACATGGATGAACCTTAACTGCGTTTTGCTAAATGAAAGAAGCCAGCCACAGAAGGCTATATATTGAATGATTCCATTCATGTGATATTTGGGAAAAAGAAAAACTTTGGGATGGAAAATATATTACCTACTGCCACTGGTTGGGGTGATTGACTACAAAAGGGTGGCATTCACTCCAAAAAGTGAACTTTAATGTATGAAAAATTTTAAATCAACTAGGATTCTATGGGATACCAGGATGGAAATTGGACTGTGACAAATGAATCTAGCTGTACTACAAATATATGGTACAATTTAATTTAGAGAGTGGAAAAAAGGAAGTTTTGAAAGTGTTTTGACTGGAAATTGTACGTCTAGAGCCAAAAAGAACTGTACATAAACAATACGCTGTAGTTGGCAAATATTAATTCAGACAAATGCAAAAGACCCAGACTAGCTAAAATAATCTCAAAAAAGAACAAAGTTGGAGGCCTCACACTTCTAGATTTCAAAAGTTACACAACTACAGTAATCACGAGAGTGTGGCACTGGCAGGAAGATGAACACATAGGACAACGGAACAGAAATAACTCAGAAATGAGCCCATACATCTATGACCAATTGATGTTTGACAAAAATGCCAAGACCGTTTAATGGGGAAAGAATAGTCTTTTCAACAAATGGTGCTGGGACAGCTATGTATCCATAGGAAAAAGAATAAAATTAGACCCCACCCCACACCACATATAAAAACAAACTGAAAATGGATCAAAACCTAAATGAAAGAGGTAAAACCATAAAACTATCAGAAGGAAATGCAGGTGTAAGGCTCCGTGACCTTGGGTTAGGAAATATTTCTTACACCAAAAGCACAATGCATAAAAAAAAATTAACTAGATTTCATCAAAATTAAAATTCTTTTTCTTCAAAAGAGACGATTTAGAAAATGAAAAGAAATCCAAAAGATTTTGGGGCAAAAGATTTGAAAAGACATTTCAGAGAGGAATACATACAAATTGCTAAAAGCACATGAAAAGATGGTCAACATCATTAGTCATTGGAGAAAAGCACATTAAACCCACAACCTCTAACGTGATTATAATTAAAAAAGACAGATGAGACCAAGTACTGGCAAGGACATAGTAAAAATGGAGCTCACATACATTGCTAGGACAAATGTAAGTGGAAAACAATTTGTCAGGTTCTCAAAAGGTAAAGCATAAATTAACAATTGACATAACAATTAACATTAACATGAATTAACAATTACAAACCAATAAGTCCATTCCTAGGACTCTGCACAAAGGAATGAAAGCACAGGGTCACAAAAAGACCTCCACATGAATGATGAATGTCCATGGCAGCATTATTTATAATTGTCCCTAATTGGAAAAAACTCAAATGTCTGTCAACTGTTAAAAGGATACACAAATGTGGCATATCTATATGCTAGAATACTATTTAGCAATAAAAAATAATAAAATACTCACATATGTTAAAACATGGAAGAACCTCAAAACCATTATGCTAAGTTAAAGAAGCCAGACAAAAGATCACATACTGTATGATTCCTTTTATATAAAATGTATGGAAAAGGAAAATCCACAGACGCAGAAAACAGACCAGTGATTGTCTGAGCCTAGAGGTGGGAATGGGGAGTGATTGTTAATGGGTACGAGGGTTCTTTGTGGAATGATGGAAGTATTCTAAAATTGGGTTATTTGTGATTATGGTCATACAACTCTTTAGATTTACTAAAAATTATTGAATTGTACACTTATAAAGAGTAAATTTAATGGTATATAAATGATACCTCAATAAAGTTGCTTCTAAAAAGTCAGCAACTGACAAAAAAACAATAAAATGCTCCTAAACCATCAAAAAAAAGGTCTGCAACATCATGGAGAAAGGTTATGGAGCAATATTATTAAGGTAACTAAGTGAAAGAACGTAGAATAACCAGTCCAATAATCCAGCTCCTGCATCGTCCTCTGTTTATACAGAGTCTGCGCTGGCCTGAACGACAGGTCAAAGTGTGAAAGCAGATCTGGAGACAAAGTAAGATCATCTTCTTGGCAAGCATTCAAGACCTCCACAGCCACAGGCTAAACTGCCAGGGAGAAGACAAGAGACCTGAGGCAGGCGTGAGAGACCTGAGCAGTGCCTCCTTCACATGAAATGACGGCAATGCCGCCTTTCTTGCATTTGTGCACACTACATTCCCCATACTCTCAGGGGTATATTTGTACAAATAGCCCAATACAATTGCTGATACCAAAGGAGCGACAAGTTTTTTTTAAAGAAAGTCAATAACATGAAAGAGCCATCCTAATGGACCAAGAGATTAAGTGGCCAAAAAAACCGTAGATAAAGAAAACTTCAACAACAAAAACAAAGGGCAAAGGAAAGGGCCACCTGGAGATTAAGAGGGACTGAGAAGGTGTGGTGCTCAAGAAAGAAGAGCATGCTGTAGAGGTGCCAGGGGCCAGAGTGTGTCCCTCAACTCCATCTGTGGAGGCCTAACCCCCACAGGCCTGTATTTGGAGATGGGGCCTCTGAGGATGTGACAAAGGCTCAGTGAGGTGGCAAGGGTGGGCCCTGATCCCACAGCACTGGTGTCTTCATAAGAGGAAGAGACACTGGAACACTCTCTCTACGCCGCGTGGAAACACAGCAAGAAGCAACCGCCCACAAGGCAGGAAGAAAAGCCTCACCAGGAACTGAACCTGCCGCCATCTTGACCTTGGCCTTCCAGCCTCCAGAACTGTGAGAAAATAAGTTTCTGTTGTTTAAGCCGACTAGTCTGTGACATTTTATTATGATAGCTGAGTAGACTGATATAAGAATCACCAGAAAACAAGAAAAAATTTCTTGGATATTAAAAAATAAATCAATAAGATTAATAATGTAATATAAATATGATTAAATATGTAGTTACATATTGATTTAATATTTAGAAGAACAAGTGATAAAAATGCACCAGATAGATGGAATTACAGATATTCAGATCTAATATTTATCTAGATGTATTTTACAATAGAAAATAAAAATAATTGATAGAGTCCCCGGCACTCACTGGCCCGGTGGATCCTGGTCCAAAGCCCTGGGCATCACCCCCAGCAGATTAGCCTCTAGCCTTGTGCTCGGATGAGGAGAGGGGTAAGCTGTCATTCTTAGGAGTAAGGTGCCGTAGGTTATTCCATGCCGAGAGGAGAGTTCTAGGAGTATTCCAGGCACTTCAGGATCAAGAAGGAGATTAAGTCTAAACTACATAGAACAATGTCAGTGTCAACATATGGAATAGACGTTTAGTTAAAGATCTGAGATGAATACATGCATTCACTTCCAGTCACCCGAGAAATCCCAATAAAAAGCAATAAAGAGTTGTTGTGTGTGTTTTTTAAGCGTGAATAAGGCAAAGAAAGTAGGACAAAAGACCACGCTAAACTAATTTTAGTAGCTGAAAAACAGATGGATAAGGAATAACTTAACAGATCACCCCAGAGAAATTTGACAGCCAGCTCCATTTGCATATTAGTAATCCACCAATGACATCTTTGGGAGTGGGAATTGAGGGGGGCTGAAAACAAAGAGGACAGCATGAAAGTCTGCTTAGGGAGTGTTACGTTCTCATATCCTCTTGTCCAGCTCTGAATGGGGGTGGTCACTGTAGCTTACAGCGGGCTATGGATGGAGCGCCTGTGTTCCCTAACATGGATCTGTCTAACACCCACAGACAGGAACATCTGGCTCAGGTGTTCTTGGGACTCAGCTATGTTCTTAAATTTCCCTTTTGAGTATTAACAAGTTTATTAGAGGGACAACTCTGTCATTGTTTGTTTCCTAAAACCTAAGAAATGTTTTAAATAGACTAAATACTCAAGGGCCCGCCTCTGCCAATGTGAGAGGACAATGTGGGTGACATACAGTGAGTGAATATCTGTATTACTTCATCACTCTGAGCCTGTTTTGTCCTTTGTTAACCAGAAATAACAAACAACCATTGCTTCATTGGATTCAGGTGAGACTTAAATGCATTTCAATGAAATAACGTGTGTGAAAAGATTTACCTCTAAAGGTAATGCGTGGTTGGGGCACGTCTGAATTGAAACCTGATGTACGTCAGTAATATCACTGTACATTAAAGATGTGTGCAAACTCTTTGCTGCTTCTCCCTTTGAGATGCAGAATCTAATCCTGTCCTCCGAAATCTGGGTGGGTTCGGTGACTGCTTTGACCAACAAAATAGAGCAGAAATGACACTCTGGCAGTTTCCAGGCAGTGATCTTAAGAGACGGACAGCTTCAACTTTCTGTCTCCTAAAGCACGTGCTTTTGGATCACAATGACCATGTGTGAGGAAGCCCAAGCAGCTGCTGGAAAAGAGCCGAGGCCCCTGGCAGAGAACCCCAGATGACTCCCAGACAAGGACCAGCACCAGCTTGGCCAGCCAAGGGAATAGGCCACCGCGAAAGTGGACCCAAAACCCGATCGGAGGCGTGCCTCCCTGAGCCTGCAAAGAGCAGAGAGGGGCAGAAATGAGAACAAATTTCTCATCTCAAAAGCTTAACTGTTTTTTATCATTGTTTGTATAGTGTCAAAAAATCAATGAAAAAATCAAGAAATTTTTGAAAATCAAAATGTCAGTTAAAAAAAAAACAACTCTTGGTAACAGAAGACTGAAAGAAAACAATTCAAATTCTGCCTCTGCTGGCATTTCAGTGACGCCCAACAATTGTCTCATGGCAGGTTTTAGGCCCAAGCCAGGAGCTTTTGGTCTAATTCTGATTGGGTGAACTTGGTCACAGACTTTTGCTTTCTGGGACTTAGATTTTGCATTTATGAGTTTCTCTAAGAGTACAAGGGAATTTTTTTGAAGTTACAAAGGAAATTTATTAATTATAAAGAAAATATAAAGCGAATCAGGTCACAGCAGCTGGTCTTTAGTAGAAACTTGATGGCAGCACATTTCAGTCAGACTGCAAATGCCATGATCTCTCTATTCCTAAAATTTGCTCACAGGTTGACATCATCTCAGCTCTTCATATACGAGTTAATGCTTACAATGCATGTGGATGGTGGATCAGTGACAGATTCTAGTGGCTACTTTCCCGGATAATGAAAACTGTCATTTGTTGATGGAAGCTGGAAAAAAATGACTAAGTGGGGGTTTTCAGGGTCATTGTATTCTCTTCCTGTTGAGACTGACTCAAATTTTAATGCATTCCTAGTACAGCTTAAATGTGGAAATGGATTAGACAAAGTAAATCCGATTGCTGCAGCTGCATTCAGGACTCTTGCATCCAGTGTTCTGAGACCATCTGTGGAAACCACGTCTGGATTAGTGCATCTCCATAAGGCAGGCCTGTGTCATCCATATTAGGATTTGATCTTTTGAGATGACTCTGGCTTTTTTCATGACAGAGTCATAAAAATAGCAGGGGCCTGTGGCGAGGCTGCAGGGGCCAGCAGCCAGGGCGCTGCTGACAGCGAGGCTGCGTCAGGGCCAGATGGTGAGCTGCTCTGTTTTGTGAGCTTGGAGCATGGTGCTTTGCATTCCCGATGCTGCCCACCTGCTTCCTGACCTCCCACACCGAGGATCCTGACACAGAGTTTACTGTCATCGACAAGTCATGATGATAATGGGGCAGACGGAGCCCCATTCGGTGTGAAAGCCGAATAGGGCAGCCCCTCAATTTTCAATGGCCTTTCTGAGCTCCTGCTAGATGCAGGCAATCCATTGCTCAGATCAAAATGCGCAAACCTGGCCTCTATTAGCCAGGAGTTAGAGTCTAAAGCAGCAGCAGCAACTGCTCAGGGTGTATACAGAAGCAGAGACAAGGGGCCAAGACTATGCCCAGAAGGTCAGCAGGGAACTTCTCAAGGGTCGTTGTGGACCACTGGCTTCGGGACAGGCCAACTCGGACCAGAGTTTCTCTGCTGCTTCTTGAACGTGGCTTCTTCACCTGCCGGTCAGAGAAGCCTGTGCCTACCTGCTCAGCTCCACACCGAGCCTTCCACTTTCCCAGTTCCCGCAGACCTCATTAGCCTCTGATCACGGCGGGCATCTCCAGTCAGAGGCTGTCAGGAATGTTCCTCACACTCCGGCAGCTGAGAAACAGCTTACATCTCCAGTGGCTATAAGGACCTTGTCGTGCAAAGCCTGACAGGTATGTATAACTCTGTACTATGTCTTGGTCCCAACTATCCCATTGTATCTGCTCAGAATGAAGAGACAGTGTTCTCACCCAAAAGACAAGGGCATCGCATTTTGCTTTCTTACTAAAAAACTAATTAACACTCAAATCAATTATGCAATTTCTTAAAATGTGCATTAAAAATTGAACTGATGAAACTAATTACATTTCCTTAAAATTTCTTGGCTGGCTCATTTTTAATGTTAATATTAAGCTACAATAGATCATTCCATTAATAGCTAAGTGAGCTTACATATTTGAAGGATCAAGATCTTTCCTTATCTTAAAACTAGTAAAAAAGCAAAAGTGCATGCCATCCATTTGTTAATGAAACATATATATGTACATATACATAGTCCTAGAAGCAGGAGAACATGCTATGGGAATTTCTTTGTGTGGCAGGTGGCTCCCATGGATTTGGCCAAGCTATAGTCTGACCAGAAACAAAATTTTTTCCCATACTATTAAATTTCTCCATGGTTTTATCTATGTTGATTTCAACAAGTATATATTTCCTTAAAAAATACAACAGCATTTTGAGTGGTTATTTCTTTGTTTCTCCTACTGCGTCACACAATGCTGTGAGATTCCTTTCCTCTGTGGATATTTTAGTCCATTTGATTTCAAGATGTGAAGTGTACAGGTGACTATCCTACACATATCTCAAGCTTAGAGAATGAATACAATGGTGGCATTTCCTTCTGGTCGTTGGCCAATCAAGGTACTGGAGGATGGACATGCTATGCACCTGTGCATTTCCCATGATGACTTCAATATTGAAGAGGGTAAAAGATTTTCAAACAATATGTCAGGAGTCTTGTTAGAATCATTGGCAATAAGGAATTTATATCTGAAATCCCTGGGTGAATGTGTTTTGAATACCTAGCATAGAAGCTGTAGGGGAGGAAGACATTTCCTCTTCCCGCTGTGGGTTCTTCTGACTGGAGAACGAATTAAATTCGCATGAGACAGAATAACAGGAGAAAATTAAACACAGCTTTATAACATGTATACGTGGGAGAGGCTCAGGCAAGCTGAGCAACTCGCCAAAATGGCTGAAGCCCCCACCTTGAATACCATCTTCAGCTAAAGACAAAGGAGGATGTTGGGGGTTGGGGGAGTCAGTTACAGGAGGTTACCAGACAAGCACAGTAAACAGGAGTAAGATTATTATGCAAATTTAAGTCCTTGCCTTCTGTATTGATAAGAGTTTCTAGAGATAAGGTCATCCCCCCTTCTTCCTGCACAGAGAGGGAGACACCTTTGCAGAAGGAGATTTTCTTTACAATGTAAGTGTTTCTTAACAAAAGGTAAGTAAACTCTGCTTTTCAGAGTTCCTTTCCTGTCTGCAGTTTATTAAAAGTAACCAGCCCCAAATAATCCTCATGCCAAAGAGAAATATCTTGGGGGTGGCCAATTCCAGTCCCCCACAAAGCTCTTCTTAGAGCTCTTCTCAGAGCACTTCTCAGGAATCTGTGAGAGTAGGGGCAGCTAGTGATGCAGACAATACCTTCCCAAATACAGGAGAACACCTGCCCTGCCTTTGGCGTAAGTCATGTGGAAGAAGCACTGGAGAGGTACCGGAGAGAGGGTCACTTTTTGTCTGGGGCCAGGAGCAGCTTTTTTTTTTTCCTTTTTTTTTTTTAAACATTGGCACCTGGGCTAACAACTGTTGCCAATCTTTTTTTTTTTTTTCTCTGCTTTATCTCCCCAAACCAACCCCCCCCCCCGCCCCCCGTACACAGTTGTATATCCTAGCTGCATGTCCTTCTAGTTGTGGGATGTGGGACGCCGCCTCAATGTGGCCTGACGAGCAGTGCCATATCCGCACCCAGGATCCGAACCCTGGGCCGCCGCAGCTGAGCGCACAAACTTAACCACTCGGCCACGGAGCCGGCCCCCAGGAGCAGCTTTTAAGGGGAGCTTGCTGGGAGAGTGCTCTGAAGCCCAAAGGACACGGAAGGAGATGCAGCTGATGGGAGGATGGAGTGGAAATTTAGGGAAATTGTTGAACCCCCACCTGCAGGTGGAGAAGGGAAACCCAGTTAATCAGTCTTTTGATAAATTAGGAATTCAAAAAAAAGGGAAAGAGTGAGAACACGTTAGAAACAAACAAAGCTCATGGCTCCACATTTTAGCACGTGACTCAATGCAATGTAGGGGATTTAAGGTAGTCGAGATTGCAGAGCAAGGCCACCTGTGTTGGGCACAGCAGAAAGACTGACCCTTTGTAAAGGGTGCTCCAACCAGTTCTGAGCAGAGAATTACGATTCGAGAATGTGACTGACAGTCTGCTGATGAAAGTGGCTCAAAACTCCACCAGGCTTGTTGTGAAAACAATAATAATACCTTAGATTTAAAATCTATCATCAGTGATTTCATTGTAAAACTGACATGTAGGGCCAAAAGTCATGAAGCTTCATTGCCTAGGGGTGTGTTTAAATTTACCGCTATAATTCTGACACTAGTCTCTCTTGATTTGATGTTCTTTCAGATTAAAATACAAGAATTCTCATTTTCACAGAAGTAACAACCAATCCTTGGGGAGAGAGAAGACGGAGGCAACAAGACCTCTGTTTGATCATGGCGGATTGGACTCCTGGGCCTGTCTCCTTGTCTTCTAAACCTGCTTGAACTCCGGGGTGAAAAAAAATCATAATAAAGTAAGCATAACACACACAAAGACAAAGAACAGGAGAGGAGGCGACACCCTGAGAAAGATTTGGAAGTTAGAAATCACAGTGAAGAGTGTCTTAGCCGACAACAAACGTGAGAGCCTGGCGGAGAGCTGACTCCAGCGAGCGGACCCCAGGTGGCTTCACGATGGAGGCACCAGGTTTCCAGTGCCTGACACTTAAACACAGGATAATGACAGATCACCAGCCATCTGGAGGAATGTCCCAGCATGAAGACGGGCCAGTACAAAGTAACAGAGTAACAGGAGGAACAAACTGTGCGTGAAATAGAAAAAAGTGATTTTTAAAAACTGTAGTGAATATCTTCAAAGTAATAAGAACTTCATGAAGCAAGAACATGTGGCTATAAAAAGAAACATTCAAAGAATAAAAATTAATTTTTAACACTAGAAGTGTAAAAAAAAATCTAATTGAGTGATTGCATGCTTAAGTTCAGGAAATTTACCAGAAGTCAGGGCTAAAAGAAACCTATGGAAAATGTGAGAAAGATAACAATATTGGGTAATTCTTCTGAAGAGTCCAGGCAGACAATCAATGTTTCATAAAGTAAAAGTAAAAAAAAAGAAAAAAAAATGGGAGAAACAAAAGTTAAAAAAAAAGTTTATAATAGAAACATATGTTTCCAAATTTCCCCAGATTTAAAAGTTTCCAAATTTTTCCAGACTGAAAAATGCAGAACAAGGAGTTAAAAATAATTTCTATAAAGCACACAGTGTAAAATTTCAGAATATTAGCAATAATGATGGGGTCATAGACTCTGCTAGAGAGAAAGGAAAAAAATGATCACATCCAGAATATTTTGAGAATCTGAATGGCATAGGATTTCTCAATAGCAACTGCAAAGGACGTTAGTTCAACACAACTCTGTAGAACTCATTACCCAGCTCAGTATGAAGAACACTGACAATGTCCTTGTACTCTAAACCCTGGATATTTATCCAGCCACAATGAAAAGTATGTATGATGTGATGGCACCTTAGAGCCTCGGGACTGAGTATAAAAGGTCTTGGAGATATAACCCTTTGGAGATGTTTTTGGAGGACTGGAGCAGTCTCCCCATGTGGGAGGCCGGAGGATGTGACTGTCACTGGGTTCAGCCCAGAAAGATGAGCTTTGAAGAGATGGTCATAGCTCTGACTGGCTTCCTTGGACCTGCCTGGAGACAGTTAGCCAGCAGCGTTGGGCTTATACTTGAAAGTTTTCAGGATGAGATCTGCAGCCACCCATTGGTTTAGGGGCCAAGAGGAAAGAAGTGACTTGATATGGAGTGTGTACCTCCATGGGTGCAGGTCACAGGTGATAGAGAATAATTTTCACAAAGTTAAAAAGCAGGACTCCTACGCAAACATGTTGATGAGAAATATGTCAATGATTTAATCCCTGACAGGACCAGTAGATAGTAAGCTGACTTACTATCATTTTACTTATTTATCTTATTTACTTATTTATCATTTACTTATTATTTTAAGGAGCTGGGTTTATACAGGGAGCATGACCCATGAATGTGCTGATAAGATTGCAGGATCAGCTACAACATTGATTGGTTAATGATCAACAGGGCAATAAACCCGAACCTTTAGGGTTATCTTTTCTACCAGACAGAAATCATTTGCATCTCTGCTGGACAAAATCTATGGGTCTACATGTACATTCACTAAATCTGGGAGCTTTAGAAAACAGGAAACCGTGAGTCAGTCAAGGTACCTTCTCCTGAAGTGGTTAAATAACCCTCGGGCGGGACTGAGCTCACGTGACATTGAAAGAACTTGCTGCCCATCCCTTTTTAAAAAAACTGATTTCCTAGCTTGAAATACTTCTTCTTAGCATGAGTGTGTTTCCCATGGCCTAGACGTGGGCTACTCAAGGAGAAGCCAGTGTAGTGAGGGTTTCAAGTGGGACCCACCCAAGAGGAAGGCGATTTTAGCAGACGAGGCTGGAGGCTGGAAGGAGCTGAGGGCACTGGCAGGAGCAAGAGCATCACCCATGTCAAGGGGCTGAGTTAGTCCTTTTCAGTGGGGAAGCCCATCAGGGACCCACCTCAGGGGAGAGAGAGACACAGAGAGAGGGAGAGAGAGACAGAGCGGGAAATGGAGAGAGAGGGAGAAACAGACAAAGAGAAACAGAGTGAGACAAAGAAAGAGCGAGAGACAGAGAGAGTCTGAAAGAGAGACGGACAGACAGACACACGCACACACACAACCACACACAGACGGAGAGAGACCTGGCGACCCTTGGAGCAGCTGCTCGACTTTATTACGTGTAGGCAGTGTCAGTCCATCAAGGCGTCTCCTTTCCTTCCCTTCACATCAATCCCGCCCTCCCCTAGTTTCAATAATCCTTTAATCCCTTAATCCTCATGGGAACCAAATTTCATCCTGGTCACACGTGGGCAGGTGAGGGAAGAGAAAAACGAAAGGTCCACATGCAGTTCCCTCTGCACTGCAGGCTTGCTGTACCAGGAGAGAGCATGGCCACTGCACCGAAGTTTTAAAGACTTTCCAACTGAGTAAGTCAGGCCCACCTTAGGTAATCTCACTTTGGATTAATTTACAGTCAAACGATTAGGGATTTTAACCCCATCTGCAAAGCCCCTTCACAGCAGCACCTAGATTGCTTGGTTGAATGCCTGGAAGAAGATGTGTGCAGGCTACAAAATGGCGCTGCTTCCCTCCCTCCTGCAGCTCTCACAAGGGAATACCCCTTGTCCATGGCCCAAACTGGAAGCAGACTGGCAAGGTGATTCTGGGGACTGTGCTTCAGCCCAGTGAAAGCAACACATCAAATAGCCATCACAGCGTGTGCTTGCAGCTATGTTTCCCACAGCTCCCGTCTGATCTGGAATCCTTACGACAGCCCATGAAGGAGGGATGGACAGAGCCCACCACTTGCTTACCAATTGGAAACAGCCAAGCCAGGGGAAAAACAGAGCCGTGACCCTTTGCTGGGTGGGGACTCATTTCCCAGGACCTAGCTGGGATGGGCCATTGGTCTGTCCTCTCTTCCACACTGGATTCCTTTCCAGGCTACTCACAAGGATCTGGTCCACCCATTCAGACCACTGCTTATGAGGGAAGATACGCAGTCTTCATATAAAGAAAATAAATATTTCTAGGATTTACAGAGGGGGAACATCTGGATACTTGTACAAGAGTTTAAATTGCTTTCATCTAACTCTTGAAGGGAGCAGGATCAAAGAAAAATGTTTTTCACGCATTTCTGTCCATTACTAGCCATATTTTTGTTTGTTTCAAAAAAGTATTTCTTCTACCTGAACATGCTTTCGTTTCCAGTAAACATTGTGTGTGGGAGTAAGGACTTTGCAGAGAGAGAGACGTGCTTCACGGATGTCATTCCAAGCACGTTCTCTGCCTGCAGCGCATCTTAGAGTCTCTCTCCAGAGTGGGAATTTTTTTCTGCGTGTAACCTATAATGGGTGATGACTCACGCGGCCCACTCGTAATGCAGCCTGTCAGCCACCTGTCAGAACACTACTACATGTTTATTTCTTATTAGCTACCAGGTTAACTTTTTAAATTACTGACGTGTATTTTTCAAAACTCTATAGATGGGCAAAGCCTGCAGCAACCACTTGAGGTACCTCTGTGGAGGTTCAATTCCAATGAGGGGTTCCCGCTACAGCATCCTCCTCAGAGGCTGTTGAGAAGGGCAGCGGGAGAGATCTCCACTGTGGAGGTTTTAGCTGGTAACTTCTTCAGCAGCTCCTAGAGCCCAATGGACAAATGTCCCTGGGGAAGAAACATCAGGGGCCTGCTCACATCTCCCAGCTATTGGTCCTGGGGACACGCCGGCTCCAGACACTGTTGACTGGGTGTGGGAAGGATTTCTGAGACTAGGGGCACAGCTCCGGGCCAGAAGGGAAGGTCTTCCCCGAAGCCGACTCCCGCGTGCTGCCATGTGCCGCTCGGCGTTGTGTTTAGTGGTGACTGCGCTGCCCCTGCTGTGCGAGATCCAGAATAGTCCCTGGAAACCGCAGGAGGAAAAGCCACGTGGAAAACGTCTGTCTATGCTGCAGGCTGTCACGTCAACATTTTCCTAAGTGGCTCCTCAGGGCCTCCTCCCTCCTGCGAGTCTGTGACCTGGTGCTCAGCCAGGGCAAGCACGTCGTCGGCAGCTGTTTGGGGTAATGAGGAGGTTGCCTAAAGGAGGGATTAGGAGAGGCAGCCAGACCCCAGGGTGAGTGGGTCAGACCTACGGGCAGAGAGCTGGGAGGCACGAAGCAGCCCCAACCCTCCAACCCCTCTGGGCTCAGAGAAATCCTGACGCCCCCTAGGTGTTCACATGGGAACTGAGGGTCCTGGGCGGAGCTACCATTATGTGCGGGGAGCAGATTTTTAAGTAAAAAGGTCAATTACTTAGCAATTGTGAAAGGAGCTTTGTGATAGAAACTCTGTGTAGGTGGGGTCCCAGAGGTGGCCTCTCTGGACACGGTCACCCAGCTGCGAAGGGTCTGGCCTGCTAAGAGCTGCGGGAACTGATGTCCTTCCTTGTGGAAGGAACCATGCATGCCAATTCCCCCAGGTAAGATAAGACTATTTTCAGAACTGATGTACATCAGGGGGGCTGAAGTGAATTGTGTGATGGGAAGAGGGAAACTGAGGTTAGATAGCGGGCAAAAGGCAGAGCACGGGGGCTGCAGGTTGCGGGGAAGACCGAAGTTCATCCTAGGTTCAGTGAAGCCTGTGTCGTATTTGAGGTCTTCGCTTAAACAGACATGTTTTGCTGAAATCTTCATGCTGCATTATTGAAATTCTAAGTCAATTGAGAGTAGGAAAAAGGAGGAGCAGAGAGACCACGAAGGACATGAAGGCAGTCACCTAGGTGAGAGGTGACAGTGGCTCAGACCAAAATGGTGCAGGGGAGAATCACAAGGACCACTTTTCATGGAATCTGCAGTCTTGGTGAAGAGGGTCGTAGCCAAAGGAGAAATTGAGGTTGACTCCTGGCTTGTGTAGGGTCCTCTGTCTCTTCCAAGCTTCCTTTATCTCTTGCAGGAACTACTCATGACACATTCCAAACCCGTCCATTTTGGCCCTTTTATAATTCGATTCCCATAAAGAAGCCAGAGATATCCTGTTATGATTCACACCCAATTAGATCACTTATTTGCTCAAAACTTTCCTCTTGCACATAGAATATACCATGCAAACCCGCCCCCAGCCTACCAGGCCCTGCACCATGTGGCTGGCAGAACCCCTGGCCTCGTCTCCCCCATGCTCCACGCCCGTTCACTCTGCTCTAACCACACCACCTTCTCTGGCTCCCTAGATCATCTACAGTGCAGTGTGGACCATGGCTGTGGGGGCTGAGGCCGAGTGGAGGTAGCTGTCATTGGCCATGAGAAGGTCGAGGAAAGAGCAGCCATGTGCTTGACGCCATCGATATTGATGCTCAAGTGACAAGAATGTGACTGGGAGTGTCCAGGAGGACAGTGGGTAGCCACGTGTGAGGCAGTAGGTGGTAGAGGGGAATGGCCTAAGCCTGAAAGTAGCATTGTTTGAAGGTGGGGGAGGGGGAAAAGGGGTGGTGAACCTAAACCCCGTTTCCTGCACCAAAAGAGGAAAGTCGGGGAGACAAGGTCGGCCTCTGCTGAAAAGACTGCAGGGGAGGTGTGTCCTGGAGGACAGTCAGGACCCATAAAGGCCGGAGAGTGAACTCTGGGAGAAGGAATTGGGAGGAGAGGGGAGTTTGTTAATGACCAGAGTTCAGAGGTTGCAGTGCAATAATTTGGGAGAAACTGGAGAACAAGTGTGTTGTTGGGTCTGATTAAGAAGGGCTTGTGGCATTCAATTCCACCCCTGGCAAGAAAGGGAGTTACAAAGATCCTCTGAGAGCCGTTTCCCCACTGAGAGCAAGGACAGTGCCAGGGTGTCCTCACCCTGGGTTGGGGTCCTCATCTTGGCACGGTAGGTGGAAGCTATGTCTGAGGGTTGTAGGCAGAGCTACAAGGATCCGTGCCTCAGCACAAAGGGACGGTCTCTTGTCACTGGAGGCCAGACAGAGATGGGAGATAAAGTACCGTTTCCTCTTCTATGTGTGCTTTGTTTGGATTATGGCTGCTAATGACAAAATTCCCGTACGAATAAAGCCTTCTGAACTCACTGGGGAGGGAAACGACGGGGAAGGTGGAAGGAGCTGGTTCCAGGATCATGTGATCAACAGGAATACTCAGGTGGGGAGGGAAAGTCCTGAGCCACGAGGAGCCTGGCCAGAAGGGAAGGTCTTCCCCGAAGCTGACTCCTGCAGGGTGCTAACCCCACAGGAACTTTGGGGATAACCTGTCTACCTGGCTGTAGAAGTTCAGAACCTCCCCAGTCTCTGCAGGTCCACCTCTAACCTGACAGGGCTGCAATCCGACTGTGTTTTCACATTTTAAAAGTTAGTCAAATACATTTATACTTCAATTGCCTCTTCCTGGAAATCCTGCCTCTTAGTGAAAAACCATTCAATGAAAAATAGTTCACCTAATTGTAATGGAAACATTAATGAGGAATCCTAAACCATTTCCACAGAGAGAAAACATATATTGATTGAACGATGGAAAGAAGTCATGGATGTAACAAGCAACAATTGTGAGTCATGAGCAGCCACGTGAGGCCCCTTTGCTCTGTACTGAAATGTAGTGAAGGCTTCTCATCTTCTCCACGCCGAGAGGACGTGATAGTGGATGGTGAGTGGTGTGGGGAAGTCATCCTTCAGAAGGTACATTCTTCTTTCTGCACCATTTCTTAACAGTTTTCCATCTTCATGCAGTTTATGATTGTCTTACATTCAGACTGAACTCAAAAATAAACCTGTAGCAAGGAAAAATGCTTCCAGGGCCTGGAAAAATACGCAAATAATGGACTTTACACAGAAACTGGAAGTCCTAGAAGATCCTGCTCTTTGGCCCTCTCTGAGCTTACACAAGTGGAGCAACATTCCTGCGGTCATCCAAACACGGCAGGCACTCAGCTCGTTCCACACGAGGCGTTCTGGCTAGAAAATGCTGCCTCGAGGAAACTGGTGAGTGTGTCCTTGTCTGAAACCATCATGTTGAAATATCATTTTGTGTATTCATTTAGTGTGATTTGTACGAAAATGATATTGTATTTCTCCAAAGTAGTCATCCAGAAAGTGGTGTAATTTTTCAAGAGCTGTTATGTTAAAACGTGGTTATATAACTTTTTGCAATCTTTCTTTAAAGGAATCCTGTGTACTCTGACAACACAGAGACGGTCCCTCGGCGTGCTCCACGAGGGTAAGACAGGCCTAATAGAAGATGTTCTGGCATGTCAAAACAGCGAACCATCAGCCATCGCCTCTTCCCAAGTTTGAGAACATATTTTTCTTTCACGTGTTTAAGAATTTTGAGATCCAGCCTAACACTGAAGACTCATTTCCACCATCGCACACCTTCTGCAGTTCTCTCTCCTGCTGGGGATGTCGTAGAGGAGGCAGGTGGGCGTCTGTGCTCATCTGGAAGAACGGTGGAAGCTGCTTGGCCTGTGGGGAGCCAGGAAGTGAAGCTGACTCCCGGGCACGGTGGAGGCCTTATCTGTGGAGAGGACCATCACCAGATGCAGGAACTTCAGAGCGGTCCTGCCTAAGGCCCAGGGTTTGAAGGGCTTTGTGCTGGTTGGAGAAAACAAGTGTCTTGGATAGAATTTCAAACTTCAACCTTTCTTCGTTATGCCCTTAGGAGGCAGTGTCTACGGAGCTGGCCAGCAGCAGGGGCCCATTACTCAGAAGATGCTGAAGAGGATCCAGACAGGAAGAAAGTAAGAAAAAGCTCCCTGATTCGTAGATTAGCAAAGCTACAGTCTGTGAGAAGGGGATGGAGAGGGGGCAGCAACACCCACGTTACACATCGGCAAGTTGTGAGCAGTGCATGAAAATAGGAAAATTAGAACAACTTTCCGTCACCATCTTATTGTTTTTGTAGCTCTTACCAGGGCACGGTGGACAAGGATGGACGTCACCAGCTTCCCATTCTGCATAACCTGGAAGTCAGTCCCTGCCTTTAGATTTGACTACTCTCTTGGTATTGAGATGTTGACCGATCATTATCTACAGCCTGGGTTAGTACTCTCTGCAAAAGCCATTTGCTAAATTCAGTAATGGCCCGGGAAAAAAATTAACCTAATTAGAAAAATTTCCCTTCTATCCCTTGAAAAGCTATAAAAAAGTAATGTCATACAAATGCCCAATTTCTGATTTTTCCAATTGCTGATACAAGATTTTATCAGTTACCATGACAACTAAGAGCTTTACACATTTTTTCTGGCCTCTGATAGTTTCCGTAACATTCTGCATTTCAGTACTTCTTGAATAATTTTGAGCTGACACCAGCTGATGAGCAAAATGTCTAATTTAGTAATTAGTAATGAAAAAGAAAATAAACCTCAAGAAAGCAAAAAGAAGGAGATAATAAGAATGGAAATAAAAAAGATCTAATAGAAAATAAACAAAGTGAAAAGTTGCGTCTTTGAGAACACGTACAAAATTTGGGTAATCATCATATAGGTGGCTTACCCAGTCGCAGTTTCCCTCTGTTGTCTGGTGTCACCCTCCATTTAGTTTATGTCTCAGATTATTTATTATTAATTAAATATAATTATTAATAGTTGCATTCTGTTAATCCAGGATGAACCTGATAAACCTCCACTTTGTTTTTCTAGCTTCTTCCATAGTCTCATCCTGCAGCATGTGTGATTGAACAGAATTCTCATTGTAACATGTGTTTAAAGCTGAAAGATGACCTGTGACAACTTTCCTCTGTCTTTACAATCTTCTGCACATGTGACGTGACTAGTGCTCCCCTTAGAAGGACGGCATGCAGTGTTTGCTGATGAAGTGAAACGTGCCTGGGCAAAGCAGTTGGAGACAGCTAACTTTTCCTGATGGTGGTGATGGGGGGGGCGGGGCGGGGGGGTGCTCCTGCCAGCCATCTGGTACACCAGCTAGTAGGGTGTGACCACCAGCCTCCCTATAGGAGGGGCTGACCCTGTGGCCTAGTGGTTAAGTTTGACACGCTTTGCTTAGGCAGCCCAGGTTCGCGGGTTCGGATCCTGGGCATGAACCTATACCATTCATCAGCCATGCTGTGGTGGCAACTACATATAAAGTGGAGGAAGACTGGCATAGATGTTAGCTCAGGGCTAATCTTCCTCAGCAAAAAAGTAAATAAGTAAAAAATAAAAAAAATATATATATATAGTTTACAAAAGCCATAGGTTGATAAACACAAGTTTTCAGACAAGAGTTACTTCAGGTGGGGGTAAGCAGGGGATTTGGGATAGGGAAGATGCAAATGATGTCCGTTGATCTAGGGAATCACTTGTACATGGGTCTATGTGTGCTGGTTATGTTGGAATCACAGAGAAGATGGGGAGGGGAGGAGAGAGAGTAAGACCATGCGTGGACCCATAACGAGAGCAGGGTAATAAACAAATGAAGATGATTGTATAGTTCTCTGCATTCGTAGTGACCAGGGGGAAGGGAGCCGTATGCTGTCCTATTTCAGACCTAGAAAGAGCCCCTCGATGAAATCCTTTCCAACCAATATACTCCAACTGTCTCCATGGGCCAAAACCTTGGCCCAGCCAGTCCTTCTCTGCACAGGCGCGCAGGAGCCTGCGCCCGCAGGATTAAGTTACTAGGTTGATGCAGTGATGAATAAAAGTATGTGATATTGTTTAGATTTTGGTTCAAGTGAACCAACTATACAGATATTTAGGAGATAATTGAGTAAATTTGATATCAGATAATATTAAAAAATTAATATTAACTTTATTGCCATGATTACTTAAGAGAATCCCCCGTTTCTTGATATGCATTATTTTCTGAATTTATAAAAACATTCACAATAAAAAGTAAAAGAAAAGGTAATTGAAGAGTTGAAATAGAAAGGAGGCTCCATTTTCACTCTAACCTTATATTTCCTTTCTCTCCACAGTTCATTCCATTCTAATTAAGCCTTTAAAATAGTTGTCTATTTAATTCATAGTGACATTTTTCTATTAAATTATATGCAAGGTATGCATAGCCATCATTCACATACATACATATAAATTTTGCATTGAAGTCGCATAGTAGGCATCTTAGTAATCAATACCTAGGGAAGACTTAGATCTTAATTATCTAAAAAGTGAAACCCAACTATCTATTGAGGCATAGTGATAATTGGAGCTATCAAATTTTTTATCCATGTCCTCACGGAGAGCAACTAAGGCTTTTAGATACATACACAGTACCTCAAAAATGTTGAAAACTTAAAAAAAGATGGAGGAGTCCAAGGTGACTTATAGAATTAACGTGTAGTGTCTGGAACTGCTTTGAGAATCTCATAAAAACTATGAACTCTCTGCCTAGAAAAATGCACATTCGCATTTACTCATAAAAACTTCCCTGGAGGGGATGGCCCCGTGGCCGAGTGGTTAAGTTCGCGCGCTCTGCTGCAGGCGGCCCAGTGTTTTGTTAGTTCGAATCCTGGGCACGGATATGGCACTGCTCATCAGACCACGCTGAGGCAGCGTCCCACATGCCACAACTAGAAGAACCCACAACGAAGAACACACAACTATGTACCGGGGGGCTTTGGGGAGAAAAAAGAAAAAAAAAAATCTTTAAAAAAAAAAAAAAAAACTTCCCTGGATTCTTGAAAGATTCTTTTAAAGAGATTCAACGTTCTTGAAAATTGAGTTAAGGGAGGAGCAATCAATTCTTACCTTCTCGGTCCCATGATCCTCCCCATCCAGGATGGAAATCTAGGATTGGACTCAGATTGCTTCAGCTTATCCAGGGAAATATAGCTTGCTAACTACGCTGGACCCCAGCCAGGTTAGGACAAAAGCCGAGATGAGAAGGAGAGCTTCTAGAAATAGAGAACTGTGGGCATTTGAATCGATCTTCACCTCCCATACTTGGCCCTTTCTTTCCCCGCAGACTTTCCTCCACCTGCTTGAATCACTTTGTCACAGAAAGTTGCTTGGCAAAAGCTAGGATGTTTTCCTTCTCCCTGTAGTTGCTGTCACCCTACTATGAGATCCATAAGAAAACTGAAAACACAAACTAGGTTCTTTTGCTGTCTCAGTGAATTTTCCACAGTTAGGATGAAAGATTTCCCTCTCACTGTGGTGCTCCAGGAGCAGATGATGGCATTTTCTTCTCTGGTTTTTGGAAGCAGATTCACTTTTACTTGTGTAAATTTGTGGATGTTATTCAAAGAAATGCAAGTTTAGGAAAAGACAAAGGGAATATTATCTCATTCACCTGCAAATTAAGTTATGAGAATCCTTAAGTAGTTGGCTCCCATCGTCCCTTGCCCAAATTCCCTTAGCCCCTATTTTTTTCTTTGATTCCTTCAAAAGCTTTGAAAGTATTAAGGAAAGACGGTGAAGAAAGGAGTTGGAAACTTTCCAGGAATAAAATCCATATTTTCCAGGCCAGTCAGTAATTGATTTGCTTTAAATTGTTCTGTTTCTCCGGAGCTCGGTTTCAATCAGAAGTCAGATATTGGAGAGAGGGGAGCAGAGAGGAGGAAATCGGGGTTTTCTTTTTTCCACACTTTGTATTTGACATCATACTTCCCAAAACAGCATAAAGGCTAACTCTAAGCACAAAAATCTCATCAAAGAACAGAAGTGTAAATTATAGATGAAGGATGTGCTATGTAAATTACGATGACACATGGAGACATTTTGGGGGGGGTGTGTATGTCTGTGTGTGGGTGTGTATGTAAATTTAATTTTTTTCCAAAAAACCTTTTCCCACATTCAACATTCCTGAATGACTTACATCCTATAATCTGTGGCAACTTGGATTTGATGGAATATGATAGATACGGTATATGGACAGACATCACACATGCTTTCTTAATCCTGGGCGCCTCGCATAGCGGAATGCCAGGCATCCCATGTACAGAGTTGGTGCTCGACTCTGAAGATGGGTCCATTCCTGCCTTGCTGCTTGTGGACCACAGACCAGCAGCACCATCATTGCCTACAGTCTGTGGAAATGTGGTCTCTCAGGCCCCGTCCCAGACCTGCTGACTCAACCTGCATTGTATCCAGACCCCCCGTGTCAATTGTGGGTTGCTGTTTGAGACTCACTGCTTGAATAGTTCTCAAGTCCAACCTGACGACTGTGGGATCTTTAGAGCCTTCTCAGTCTAGCCCCAGCAAGTCTTTTTCTTGAGGGCGACTATGAATAAGGCTATCCAGATCCAGGTACCTGCAATGCGGTCCCAGGATTGCTTGCGAGATGCCAGAGTCTTTATCCATCTTCCAAAAGTTTCTCCTCTTTGCAAATGCAATATGAGTGGAATATATCAGTCACTTAGTTGTGAGGATAAGAAAACAAAGCAGGTGTTCCCAGGACAAATTCTAGTTCTAACCCGAACCTGTAGGTATCCCCAGGGTTTCCAAAGAAATTATTCCCAAAGGCTCCGCGTCCCCATGCCCTCTTGTGAGATCAGACTGGAATTTTCAGTCCATAGATGATGGCGTTAGGGTCACTTGGGGAGACAGCAAAGTGGCTCCCCTTCTCTTCTTATTTGTCATCTCTGGGATGTGGGCTTGAAATCTGCATGGTTAACAAGTTCTTGTACAGATCAGAGTTTGACTCTCCCAACCAGAGGACACACCTTTAACCACCACCCTGAGAAATAAATCTGTGAGGGGAGCCCCAGCCTCCTCAAAGAGCTTCAAGGTGGCTCATCCCTGTAGGTCAGAAGTCACAGTGGGAACACTGGCATCAAACTGGGGTCCCTAAACGCATGGGGACAATGGAATCCTGGGTAGACAGAGGCCCTGCACTGAATCCCCAAAGACGAGGTCAATGTGGTGACAGTAACGGACAGCAGAGCCAAAAGAGCAATCAGAAGGTCTGACTCTCGGAGACCTGTGCCCTTGGCTGGCTGATCATGGTGTCCCTGAACCGACATGCAGGGCGGTCTGCTGAAGTCCTACTTGATCTGGACAAGCAGACAAGCTCAAGTCTGCCTTGAGTATCAAGACACAGTCCTGGGCCCTCAATCAGTTTGCAGACGTGAGTCAGTTTACAGACCCAGAGCCCCTTGACGGGAGGGGAGACTGAGACTCCTCAAGGAAGGATCTTGCTGCACTACTGAAAATTTATAGTGTTAATCTTTCTTCCAGCCTTCTCCACAGCACCTGTGACCATTTACCTAGGTGGCTGTGCATCGGGAAGAAGGGGAAATAGTAGACTTTTTGGGATTACTGGACTCTGGCTCTAAGCTGACACTAATTCCTGGAGACACAAAAGGTCACGGTGGTCTACCAGTCAGAGTAGGGGCTTATGGAGGTCAGCTGATAGATGGAGTTTTGGCTCAGGTCCATATTTCAGTGGGTCCAGTGGGTGCAGTGGGTCCCTGACCCCATCCTGAGATCATTTCCCAGTTCCAGAATGAATTCAAATAGATTCAGCATTGATTTTGCACGGGAGCTGAGTGTAGTTGTACTTATTGACTACGAAACATTCAGGGTACCATTGAGGCACATGCTGATGTCTTAGAAGCCAGGCAGGTGACGCTAGTATGTGACCAGCATTAAGACTCTTTGCTGTGGACAGCACTTGGGTGAGCAAGCATTTGTCAGGAGCAAGACTTCTACACCCAGTTGCACCCTAGAATCTCCCAAGGAGGTCGAAACAGCGATGCCGAGAACTGCCGAGGTCACAGTCTGAGTGAGGGATGAACCGGACCTGCAAATTCAGCCCAAGATCACAAACTCATGATTCCTCTTCTTTTCCTTTTATTTCGTGAGTGTCACCTTAATAGCAGATGTGGCGCATGCTTGTCACAAGGCAAACACCATGTGGGTGTATCCACATCCCGTCCTTCTACTTCTCCTGAACAGTTTGATGAGTGTCCCGGGCCCATCTTAGCTTTTTCTGTGCTTTCTATGCTCCTGCTCACACCCGTACATGCATGTATTTGCATTGACTGGTTTATTTCTTTGCGTTCTTCTTATATCATGATTGTGTTCTACATAGTAATCTGTACCTTGCTTGTTCCCCACCACATCGCATCATGGATGTTAGTCTACTCAACGTGTGTCCATCAATGTCACACCTTTTCACAGGAACGTAAAAGCCCAGGCCCCAACTGGCTGACAGGCTGGTGGTCTCCCAGAGGCAGCCCCACAATGTGGAAGAGGCCTGAGCACACATGGTGGCGTCTCGTCCCCTTGCCCTGTTTCCTTGGCTCCTTGGACAGCATCCTCCTCGTGTACGGCAGCATATCGGAAAGGGGGAGAGGAAGCAGAGAGAATAGAGAGAGGAACAAACAGTTCAGAAAGTGTCTAATTTAGAAGTTTCTTGGAAGAGACTGTTCAGGCTATTTTGGTATGAACTAGTGATTTGCAAATTCAGTACTAATAAAGATTTTGGCACACATTGGTTGGCTTTTTCTGCCTATTGGATGTATAATTGAACGTGGCCTGTAGGAAATTTGTAGTAAATAAAATTTAAATTAAGTCTCCGAAGACATGTTTTAGTCTCATTTTAGCCAGTGACTTTCATTTTTTTCTCAATTTGCTTATAGTGCAAGTATAACAATTTAAAAACAAAAAAGAAATTTCAGAAAGAAAAAGATAACCAATTATCCCACCACAAAACAAAATAGTTAATTTTTTAAAATGATTTTCTCATTGTATCCATCATGTCAGTAATTTATTGCACATTTTTTCATCTCTCTTTAATTGGCTTTTGCATGTAAACTGAGCATTCCAACCTTTGTGATTATGTACAGTCACAGATGCTCTGGGGGATTAATGGAATATGCTGTGTACTAAATTCCTTGCAAGAAATGTATTAAAAAGTCGTTGAATATTATCAATGGAACAATCTTGCAGCTGGATATAGCACACTATCAGTATATCAAAAAATTAAAAAATAAAGCCAGTACATCATATCTATGTTTGCAAAGATGTTGGATCTGCTTGCACTTATTTGGGTCAGAGAAAGGCAGAAGAGCTGACTGTAGTTGACCCAGGTGTACACGTGGCTGGCCATGTGCCCTCCAAGGGCCCATGTTCCCTTCTGATAAAATGAGGAAGTAGATTTGATGAGCTCTAATCTTCCTGTCACATCTCAAGTTTTGTAAACCTCATGGTGAAAAGGAATATTTCAAAGCAAGCCAATGGGAGTATTGCCATTTGGAAATGTTCTTACTTTTGTGGTTACATTTTTCTTGCTCTAAAAACAACACATTAAATTCTAACCCACTGCATCCTGGAGGCATGGAGTAGAAAGCATCCATAATACATGGAAACCCCTTACACATACTAAAAAAAGGGAGAAAGAAGGAAAATTTAAGGCAATATTGGAAAATTGGACAGTTACAAAAAGAGGGTTTAATTAGTAGGACAAAATGTGTGGAAATCATGCGTATAAGGCACCTGGGTGTGCTCCTCAGGTGGAAAAGTGATGTTTGGGGACAGAGGGGTATAGTCTGCCTTCACACATATGAAATGTTGTCATAAATAAGAGATAAAACTTTCTCTATGTAATTACAGAAGAAAAATTAAAACCAATGGATAGAATTAGATAGGTAAATACTGAGTATCAAAATTTTTAAAAATCCTTAAATATTAGACTGGTTCCAAAAAAGAATTAGTCCCTTTGAAGCAGTGTAATAGAAGTTGTTTAATTATCAGAATTTGTGGGGAAATATTTTTCAATTGGCTTAAAAGTCAAATGAGATGACCCTGAATTTCCTTCCAATGCTGAGATTCAATTTCATACATTCTTCTGACAATAGAACGTCATGAAATAGAAAGCAACATTTTCACTGTCTTCACTTCTGCATATAAAACTTAAGCCAACATAAGTTTTATATAATTCCACAAATGACATTTGTTTTTTGTGTTTGAATTCTTAATACCCACTTGTCTTCCGAAAAGAGAAAAAAACTCAAAGATTAAGTCTTTCCCTTTGAGTTAACACTGAAACAGAATGTGTTGAAGATGTGGCTTGGCTCTTCCTGAGGGCTTACAGTAAAATGAAAGAGGAGAGAAACGACTTCAAAACGGAATTGTTAAGCAAAAGAAAGCAGACCTGAAAGATATGGAAAATTCTCAGATTATCCATATTGCAAAAAAATGAAAAAGTGCATTTGGAAGAAAATATTAAGGGTGTGGCCAAGTGACCGTTTCATGAGGAGATCAGAATGAATGTGAATCATAGACTAATCAACCATCTCAACAAAAGCCCAGAGTAGAGAGGGATTAAATCATCAGAAACACTCAGTTGCTACTATAGGAAACAGAGAAAATGGGACAAAATGAATAAAATCTGTTGGACTTCTCAGACCCTACAGAACTGACCATAGAACTACTTAGCTGTGAACGCATGCTAGTCTTCAGGACAAGGGAAGAAGGTTCTCTGAAGACGATTCCATGACCACCAGGGCTGCCACTCCCACCACAGGTCAAGAGTGCACAGGACTCTGGGGGCGGGACTGCCGCCACCTCAGTTTCAAAGGGCGGAATCAATGCTCAATGGATTCTTGGGGATAGGGCCCCACAGGCACAGCCATGACCATGCACAACCATCCTGACTGAGAGCCATGGTGGCATGGGCAGAGAGCTATAGCATGGGCAGGGCATCTCACTGCCCATTAGGATTGTGTTGCCATCCCAGGGGGTCCAGAAGGTGGGACCACTGCCCTCGTGGACCTGTAGGGCAGAGTATAGGGCCAAACGGGATTATTCTTGCGCCTTACAATCTCGTGGGATTTACCTCGTGAAGTTTCGAACGTGATTGTGAGCCAACATCCATTTGTTCTTTCCCATTTCTCCTTTTTCGAATGAGAATATCGATCCTATGTCAATCTCACCGCTGTAATTTGGAGAAACATAGTGTGTTTGGTTTCACAAGCTCACAACTGGAGGGGAATTTTGCCTCTGGATGAATAGTGCATTGAGTCTCACCCACACCTGATTTAGGTGATGTTTAGACGAGACTTTGGACTTGAGACTTTAGAGTTGATACTGGAATGAGTTCAGACTTTTGGGGTTGTTTGGATGGAATGAATACATTTTGCATGTGAGAAAGACATAAGTTTTGGGAGGCCAGGGGTGGAATGTTAGAGAGTGAATGTTTGTGCCCCGGCCCAAAATTCATATGTTGAAACCACACCCCCCAATGTGACAGTATTAGCAGGTGGGGACTTTGGGGAGTGATAAGGAATAGATGAGGTCAAGAGGCTGGAGCTTTTACAAGTGGTGTTTGTGCCCTTACAAGAATCACAAGGGACATTGCTTACTCTCTCTGCTCTTCACCACGTGAGGACACAATGAAATGTTTGCAGTCTGCAGTCTCAACAAGGGCCCTCACCAGGTCTCAGCTATGTGGGCACCCTGATCTCAGACTTCTGGCTTCCATAACTGTGAGAAGTAAATTTCTGTAGTTTCTAAGCCACCCGGTCTATGGTATGTTTGTTGTAGCACTGTGAACACACTAAGACTATGCACCGACATTATAATAACATAGCATAGCATATTTGTCTATATGTTTACCTTTATCAGAGAGCTTTCTATTTTTATACACTTTCATGTTGCTGACTAACATCTTTTCATTCAACTTGAAGAACTCCTTTTAGTATTTCTCGTAAGGCAGATCTAGTGGTCATGAGCTCCCTTAGCTCTTGTTTATTTGGGAAAGTGTTTATTTTTCCTTTATTTCTGAAAAATGGTTTTATTTAATGTAGTATTCTTGGTTGGGAAATATTTTCTTTTGGCACTGGCATACATCATCCCTCTCCTTCTGGTCTGTGATATTTCTGCCGAGAAATCCACCGATAATCTTCTGAAAGCTCTCTTTGCATGAGGAACTGCTTTTCTTTGCTGTGAAAAAATTTTCTTTGACTATGACTTTTGAGAGTTTGATTATAATGTATTTTACTGTGGGTCTGTTTGAGTTCATCCCGGTTAGAGTTCATTAAGCTTCTTAAATTTGGATCTCTATTTCATTCTATAAATTTCAGAAAACCCCCTTGTTTTCAGTGGCAGTTTATTTTTTCTTTGTATGCCATATTGCTGTGGAGAGTTCTGATATCAATCTGAATCTTTCTCCTTTTTATTCTTTTTATTTATCTCAAGATGCTTTCTGAATTCCTTCCATAATTGAATATTAAAATTTTTCTGCATATGTATATTCATTATTTTTTCTTGTTCATCTTATTTTTTTGTCTTAACAACAAGAGGTCTTATGAAAAGCTGAGAGATAAGCCACAGACGGAACAAAATACTAATTTTCTGGTATAAAAATGGATAAATAATATTAATAAACAATTCTCAGAGAAGTAAAAATAAATCTTAGAAGGAGTTGAAAATATGTTTTGAGTTATCTTTAATTAGTAAAATGCAAATTAAAATGAGATGAGCTTTCTCATTCATGATGTTGGCAAGAATCTTAAAAGTGGAAAACTTCTACTGTTGGCTAAGATATGGTGGACATTTGCTCTCGTGCTTATTTTTTGAGGTGATAAATTGACAAAGTTGTGTTGGAAGATTATTTGGCAGCATATTTCAAAATGATAAAATCTGCATGACCTTTGAACCAGCAATTCTTCTTTTAGGAACCCGTCCGACATAAATAAAATTACACTACAAAATTTATATACGTATTTGCAAAGTAACTCTAGTCACAGATATAAAACTCATAGAAAAAAGTATAGGAGTAAATTTGTATGAGCTTAGGTTAGGCAAAGCTTTCTTAGTTATGACACCAAAAGTGCAGGTAAGAAAATAAAATATGATTTGGACTTCATCAAAATTATTAAAAATTTGATCCTAGAGAGAAGAGCCAAGATGGCGCCGTGAGTAGTCCTCTTTGTCTCTCGCCCTTCGAGTCTACAATTATTTGGACACTTATCGCTTGACAAAGGATATCCAGACAGCATCTCAGGACGTCTGAGACACCCACGCGACTATACATCGGAAGGCGGATGGACTTTCCTCCGGGAGGATGTGGAAATAGGTGAGGGCTCTCCGACCCCGACGGGCAGCCTGGTACCCGCAAGCGGCTTTCTTCCAACGGACGCCCCCAGAGGATCCACGCACGTCTAGGGCAGGAGCGAGCACACAACAGAGGAGCGACGGTGGAAACAGGTGACCAGAACCCTACCTAAACCCCCTGCAAATACTCCTAAACGCAGAGGGAAACTTTGGAGTTGCACACCTGAGCCCGCGGGGAGAGTCTCTCCATGCCATTGGCGGGGGGATCCAGCCTGGTGCTCGGGGCGCCCGGAGGGTCCCAGAGAGAGACACGGAGGGCACGGAGATCTCCCAGCTGCCGTTGCCCGCCCCGTGGGACTAGGGATTGCCGGAGATCTCGGAGAGGACCGGGGCTGGGGGAATTTTCAAAGGCCGGTCCTGCGACCCGGAGGGGAAGCGCCGGAGCTCCGCCCGGGCAGCAGACAAAACTCTCTGCCTGCCGTTAGCAGAGGGGCCACGCTGAGCATTCACGGCTCCAGCAGAGGCCCGGAGAGAATCCCAGAGGGCGGGGCGACCCCCAGCCGCCGTTGCCCGCCCCGTGGGGCTAGGGATTGCCGGAGATCTCGGAGAGGACCGGGGCCGGGGGAAGTTTCAAAGGCCGGTTCTGCGACCCAGAGGGGAAGCGCCGGAGCTCCGCCCGGGCAGCAGACAAAACTCCCTGTCTGCCATTGGCAGAGGGGCCACGCCCAGCATTCACGGCTCCGGGAGAGGCCCGGAGAGAATCCCAGAGGGCGGGGCGACCCCCAGCTGCCGTTGCCCACCCCGTGAGGCTAGGGATTGCTGGAGATCTCAGAGAGGACTGGGGCTGGAGAGAGTTCCAGAGACCCAGCTTAGTAGCCTAGGGGGAAACCCTACAGGCTCACAGCAGCCTTAGGGAAAGCCTCTGCACAGCACCAGTAGAAGGCACCCAGCCGCCAGCCACAAGGCTGGAAGACCCCAGGGCAAAAGCAGCATAGTTAGGTGTACTAACCACAGACTGTAGAAGATGCCAATAGCTCTCCTGCGACCTATAGAGGACAAGTGAGATTTGGTGGGTGCCGACAGCAACGGAGTGACAAATATAAGTGATCCCACCCCTGGCTGCTGGAAAAGCCCATAACACCGTTGCAGACCCCAAGGAGAGAGCACATCTAGGTGGGCTGCAACAGTAGGCACCTGCAGCCTGAAGCCCCCCTGTGACGGCCCCCACGGCAGAGGAGGGAATCCAAAGGGCCACTGTGGCTACGAAGAGGGGCCCAGGCCCAGTTAGCAACTACGGACAGGGTTCCTGGTTGGTGAAATATAAACAGCTGCTCCTCCCACCGCAGCAGCTGAAACAAGTGAAAGGAGCAACTAAACTCTATCTCCATGCGGAGGCACAAATCAACAACATCAAGCAATATGAAAAAATACATTAAATCTCCAGAACAGAAAGAAAGCAACAAATATACAGAAAACAATCCCAAAGAAAATGAGATGTATAACCTAAATGACGATGACTTCAAAACAGCCGTCATTAAGATTCTCAATGAGTTAAGAGAGAATTCTGACCGACAACTCAACGAGTTCAGGAGCTATGTCACAAAAGAGTTTGATACGATAAAGAAGAACCAAACAGAAATATTGGAAATGAAGAACACAATAGAGGAGATTAAGAAAAATCTAGATGCTCTGAACAGTAGGGCCGCTAATATGGAGGAAAGAATTAGCAATTTGGAAGATAGGAATATAGAATTGTTGCAGGCAGAGGAGGAGAGAGAAGCAAGACTTAAAAGAAATGAAGAAACTCTCCGAGAATTATCAGACACAATTAGGAGATGCAACGTAAGGATTATAGGTATACCAGAGGGAGAAGAGAAGGAGAAAGGGGCAGAAAACCTATTCAAAGAAATAATGGCTGAGAACTTCCCAAATCTGGTGAGGGAGATGGATCTTCAGGTGACAGAAGCCAATAGATCTCCAAACTTTATCAATGCAAGAAGACCAACTCCACGGCATATAGTAGTGAAGCTAGCAAAAGTCAACGACAAGGAGAAAATATTAAGGACAGCCAGGCAAAAGAAACTAACCTACAAAGGAACCCCCATCAGGCTATCAGCAGATTTCTCAGCAGAAACTTTACAGGCTAGAAGAGAGTGGAATGATATATTCAAAAATCTGAAGGACAAAAATCTACAGCCGAGAATTCTCTACCCAGCGAAAATATCCTTCAAATACGATGGAGAAATAAAAACTTTCCCAGATAAACAAAAATTAAGGGAGTTCATTGCCACAAAACCTCCTCTTCAGGAAATCCTGAGGAAAACCCTCATTCCTGAAAAATCCAAAAAAGGAAAGGGGCTACAAAACCAAGAGCAGAGGAGATAAGTAGAAGGACAACAACAGAGAGTAGCAGCTCTACATCAGAACAGATTAAACCATGGGACGAGAAACAAAGGAAACTGAAAAAAACCGGAAAACAAGACACAAAATGGGAGTGGTAGGCCCCCACGTCTCAATAATCACTCTAAATGTAAATGGATTGAACTCCCCAATCAAAAGGCACAGAGTGGCAGGATGGATCAAAGAACAAGATCCAACAATATGCTGCCTCCAGGAAACACACCTCAGCCCCAAAGACAAACACAGACTCAGAGTGAAGGGATGGAGAACAATACTCCAAGCTAATAATGAACAAAAGAAAGCAGGTGTCGCTATACTAATATCAGACAAGGTAGATTTCAAAGCAAAACAGATAAAGAAAGATAAAGAGGGACAGTATATAATGATAAAAGGGACTCTCCACCAAGAAGACATAACACTTATAAATATATATGCACCCAACACAGGAGCACCAAAATTTGTAAAGCAACTCTTAATAGAACTAAAAGAAGACATCAACAACAATACAATAATAGTAGGGGACCTCAACACACCATTAACACCAATGGACAGAACATCCAGACAGAAAATCAACAAGGAAATAATAGAATTAAATGAAAAATTAGACCAGATGGACTTAACAGATATATATAGAACACTTCATCCAAAAACAGCAGGTTACACATTCTTCTCAAGTGCACATGGAACATTCTCAAGGATTGACCATATTTTGGGAACCAAAGCAAACATCAATAAATACAAGAGAGTTGAAATAATATCAAGCATCTTTTCTGATCATAACGCTATTAAACTAGAAATCAACTACAAGAAAAAAGCAGAGAAAGGTGCAAAAATGTGGAGACTAAACAACACGCTTCTCAACAAACAATGGATCATTGAAGAAATTAAAGAAGAAATCAAATATTATCTGGAGACAAATGAAAATGAGAACACGACATACCAAATCATTTGGGATGCAGCAAAAGCAGTCCTAAGAGGGAAATTCATCGCAATACAGGCTCACCTCACTAAACAAGAAAAAGCTCACGTAAGCAACCTCAAACGACACCTAACAGAACTAGAAAAAGAAGAACAAACAAAGCCCAGAGTCAGTAGAAGGAGGGAAATAATAAAAATAAGAGCAGAAATAAACGATATTGAAACAAAAAAGACAATAGAAAGGATCAATGAAACAAAGAGTTGGTTCTTCGAAAGAATTAACAAAATTGACAAACCCCTAGCCAGACTCACCAAGAAAAGAAGAGAGAAAGCGCAAATTAATAAAATCAGGAATGACAGAGGAGAAATCACAACAGATACCAATGAAATACAAGAGATCATAAGAGAATACTATGAAAAACTATATGCCAACAAATTGAACAACTTGGAAGAAATGGACAAATTCCTAGACTCCTACAATCTCCCCAAACTGAATCAGGAAGAAATGGAGAATCTGAATAGACCAATCACAAGTAAGGAAATAGAAACGGTAATCAAAAACCTCCCCAAAAACAAGAGTCCAGGACCAGACGGCTTCTCTGGAGAATTCTACCAAACATTCAAAGAAGACTTAATACCTATTCTCCTCAAACTGTTCCAGAAAATTGAGAAAGATGGAGAACTCCCTAACACATTCTATGAAGCCAACATCACTCTGATCCCCAAACCTGACAAGGACAACACAAAGAAGGAGAACTACAGGCCGATATCACTGATGAACATAGATGCAAAAATCCTCAACAAAATTTTGGCAAACCGATTACAGCAATACATCAAAAAGATTATACACCATGATCAAGTGGGATTTATACCAGGGACACAGGGATGGTTCAACATCCGCAAGTCAATCAACGTGATACACTACATCAACAAAATGAAAAACAAAAACCACATGATCATCTCAATAGACGCAGAGAAAGCATTCGACAAGATCCAACACCCATTTATGATAAAAACCCTCAGTAAAATGGGTATAGAAGGAAAGTACCTCAACATAATAAAGGCCATATATGATAGACCCACAGCCAACATCATACTCAATGGACAAAAGCTGAAAGCCATCCCTCTGAGGACAGGAACAAGACAAGGGTGCCCACTTTCACCACTCCTATTCAACATAGTACTGGAGGTGCTGGCCAGAGCAATTCGGCAGGAAAAAAAAATAAAAGGAATCCAAATAGGTAACGAAGAAGTAAAACTCGCGTTGTTTGCAGACGACATGATCTTATACATAGAAAACCCCAAAGAATCCACAGAAAAACTATTAGAAATAATCAACAACTACAGCAAAGTAGCAGGGTATAAAATTAACGTGCATAAATCAGTAGCATTTCTATACACTAACAATAAACTAACAGAAAAAGAACTCAAGAACTCTATCCCATTCACAATCGCAACGAAAAGAATAAAATACCTTGGGATAAACTTAACCAAGGAAGTGAAGGATCTATACAATGAAAACTACAAGACTTTCTTGAAAGAAATTGACGATGACATAAAGAGATGGAAAGACATTCCTTGCACATGGATTGGAAGAATAAACATAGTTAAAATGTCCATACTACCTAAAGCAATATACAGATTCAATGCTATCCCAATCAGAATCCCAAGAACATTCTTCACAGAAATTGAACAAACAATCCTAAAATTCATATGGGGGAACAAAAGACCACGAATTGCTAAAGCAATCTTGAGCAAGAAAAACAAAGCCGGCGGAATCACAATCCCCGATTTCAAAACATACTACAAAGCTACAGTGATCAAAACAGCATGGTACTGGTACAAAAACAGGTCCACAGATCAATGGAACAGAATTGAAAGCCCAGAGATAAAACCACACATCTATGGACAGCTAATCTTCGACAAAGGAGCAGAGGGCCTACAATGGAGAAAAGAAAGTCTCTTCAACAAATGGTGCTGGGAAAACTGGACAGCCACATGCAAAAGAATGAAAATCGACCATTCTTTTTCACCACACACCAAAATAAACTCAAAATGGATCAAAGACCTAAAGATTAGGCCTGAGACAATAAGTCTTTTGGAAGAGAATATAGGCAGTACACTCTTTGACATCAGTTTCAAAAGAATCTTTTCAGACACTGTAACTCCTCAGTTGAGGGAAACAATAGAAAGAATAAACAAATGGGACTTCATCAGACTAAAGAGCTTCTTCAAGGCAAGGGAAAACAGAATTGAAACAAAAAAACAGCTCACTAATTGGGAAAAAATATTTACAAGCCACTTATCCGACAAAGGGTTAATCTCCATAATATACAAAGAACTCACACTGCTTAACAACAAAAAAAACAAACAACCCGATCAAAAAATGGGCAGAGGACATGAACAGACATTTCTCAAAAGAAGATAGGAATATGGCCAATAGACACATGAAAAGATGTTCATCATCGCTAATCATCAGGGAAATGCAAATCAAAACTACACTAAGATATCACCTTACACCTGTTAGATTGGCAAAAACATCCAAAACCAAGAACGACAAATGTTGGAGAGGTTGTGGAGAAAGAGGAACCCTCATACACTGTTGGTGGGAATGCAAACTGGTACAGCCACTATGGAAAACAGTATGGAGTATGGAGATTTCTCAAAAAGTTAAAAATAGAAATACCCTATGACCCAGCCATCCCATTACTGGGTATCTATCCTAAGAACCTGATATCAGATATCTCAAGAGTCCGTTGCACCCCTATGTTCATCGCAGCATTATTTACAATAGCCAAGACGTGGAACCAGCCTACATGCCCAGAAACTGATGATTGGATAAAGAAGATGTGGTATATATACACAATGGAATACTACTCAGCCATAAAAAAAGACGAAATTGGCCCATTCACAACAATGTGGATGGACCTCGAGGGCATTATGTTAAGCGAAATAAGTCAGTCAGAGAAAGACGAACTCTATATGACTCCACTCATAGGTGGAAATTAGTATATTGAGAAGGAGATCTGATCGGTGGTTACCAGGGAAAAGGGGGGGTGGGGGGAGGGTACGGAGGGGGAAGTGGTGTACCCACAACATGACTAACAAAAATGTACAACTGAAATTTCACAAGCTTGTAATCCATCATAACATTAATAAAAAAAAAAAAAAAAAAAATTTGATCCTAAAGGATACCATAAAGAAAGTGAAGAGATAATCCAAAAAATGAAGGAAATATTTGAAAGTCATACACCTGATAAGTGTTTCTAGAATTTTTTGTCTAATATTTATAAATAATTCTTACAACTCAATAATGTAAGGACATATAAACCAACTAAAACTAGACAAAGAACTGAATAGGTATTTTTCTAAAAAAAAAATACGAATGGCCAATTAGCCCATGAAAAGATGTTCAGCATAGTTAGTCATCAGGCAAATACACATTAAAATCAAAATGAGATACACTTCACACTCACTAAGATGGTTGTTTTAAAAAAACAAACAAAGAATAACCAGTGTTGATGAGAATATGGAAAAATTTAGATCCTCATGCATTGGTGGTGGGAATGTAAAATAGTGTAGCCATTTTGGAAAATAGTTTGGCACTTTTTCAAAAAGTTAAACATAGGGTTACCATATGACCCAGCAATTCCATTCCTAGATTTATACCCAAGAGATCCGAAAATATGTGCCCTCACAAACACTTGTACATCTATATTCACAGCAGCATTATTCACAGTAGTCAAAAAGTAGAAACAATCCATATGTCCATCAACGAATGAATTGATGAAATGTGGTGTATCTATATATTGAAATATCATTCAGCAATACAAAAGAAGTCCTGATACATGCTACAACGTGGATAAACCTTGAAAACATTATACTAAGTGAAAGAATGCAGAAGAAAGCAAGCCACACGTTATCCGATTCCATTTACATAAAATGTTCAGAATAGGCAAAGCTATAGAAATAGAAATTGTATTAATGGTTACTTGGGTCTGAAGTATTTGAGGAAATAAGGAGTGACTGCTAATAGGTTACTAGGTTTAGTTTTGGGATGATGAAAATGTTCCAAAATTGATTGTAGTGATGGTTGCACAATGCTGTGAACATACTAAAAACCATTTAATTGAGCACTTTAAATGGGCAACTTATATGTTATGTGAATTATATATCAATAAAACTGTTATATGAAAAATTTGTATAAAAATATTCATAGAGGAATTGAGAAAAAATGGAAAAACCAGTAGAAATGTCTATCAGTGGCAACCAAATTAAACAGCATCCTTCGAATGGCATACTTTGTGGCCCTCCAAAAGAAGATGGTAGGGAAATCTCTAAACGCTTACCAGTAAGGAACAAACTCCAAACACACTGGTTAAATGAAACATAATGATTAAATACAACAGTTAAATTTTTTTTATAGCAGTGTGAATGGTTAAATGAAACACAATGGTTAAGTGAAAATTCACTTTTATAAAATATATACATGCTGTACTCCAATTTTAAGTTTAAAGTGTATATTTTTTTTATATTTGTGCAAGAGTACTAAAAAAAACTTTGACGCACATCCAGTTGCTGACAGTGTTTTTGGACGGCAGCTGGTAGAAGAGGATATTAGAGTAGTAGGATATATGGAAGTTTTATTTTATCTATCTAGCATTACCGGAATCTTTTAGGATGAGAATGTATTTCTGTATTATTTGAGTAATGCACAACAAGTAAATAGATAAATAGCTCAGTAGAAACTCTAAATGCATGGAAATGAGTTTAAAAAGGTCGTTTGGTGAGTATCCTCTTAGCCAACTGAGCGTGAGCTGCTGCTGTCGGTGCGATGGCTTCCACAGCCTTTACCTGGACCTCGGGGTCAACATGGCTCAGAGGAGGGCAGAGTTTTCACTTCCAGAGAAGAAAAGAAGGGAGATTTCAAGTCTTCTTTTCCCTTCTCTTTACATTCTATTGAATAATTTTCCTCTTCCTTTCCATTCTTTTCTTTTCCTGTAATTCATTTCTATTTTTAATGATAATTCATCTGTTTTTGTAATTCATTTCTATTTTTAACTATTTATACCTATTGATAAAAGATCTACCAAGATGTGCCAGTCAGGTTCCAAATTAGGATTAATTGAGGCAAGTTTATTCATGGAGAGACTCTGATAATACACAGCAAGCCTGTGGGGTTGTCACAGAGATAGTGCAGCATAAGTGCTGTTGTCACCCTCAGACCCAACAAGACGAGAGGAAGACCTGGTCAACAGAAACTGAAATGAGTGCTTGCGAGAAGCAGTGATGTTTGATGGGGGCACTCAGCTCTCCCACGGTTACCTCACCTTGTGAATGTCAGTGTGGAAATACCCTGACCTCTGTCTGCCCTCCCTCCCATCTCCTGCCAGAGCATCCCGCTGGAAAAGCCAAGGGGAAGCCCAGAGACAGGGGAGCCAACCGGTGTAGCCTCTTAGGGCAGAGAGCAGAACAAGGGCAGTCTAAATTTGGAATAATGGAGCAAAGAGCTGGATAGAATGTTTCTGACCCTTATTTGTTGAACGCTGTGCCAACCTGCCACGTGAACTTGACATTTTTTACAATTCTTCTGATTTCTGACCTATTCTGATTGGAATTTTGTCATAAAAATTTTTCCGATTTGTTATTATTGAAATGTCAAGAATAGCCTTAAAATGTGTTCAACACACAGTTGCTGAACACTAGAGTTCAGAGCTGAGTTTATTCAAGGTCCCTCCTGACGACAATTTGCCCAGCACTCTCCCACCCAAAATTGCTTTGGAGAGAACTCTCACAGGCTTAATGTAACCTTTATTTCAATAGCTTTAGAAATGAAGCACTCTTTTCGAATACTGCCCACAATTCATTTTTAATTGCTCTTTAAAAAGCAGTGCTTGAAAATCTTCCCACAGCAAGAACCAAATTATTTTCTTTTCTTCACAGAAGAAAATGGGGATGGAAGGAAACCAGGGCAGGGAGGGGTGCATATTTAGGTTTGCTGTATGATCTGGAGGATTCTGGGAGATGCTGCACTTGCTCTGTTTTTCCGAAACCAGGCATGTTCTTTCTGGGGGGTGAGCTGGAGCTGCCCTTTCTCCTGCAGAGAAAATAAACGTCATCCTTACCGCCTGCCCCGCAAGCTGTCTGGGAACTGTTTATGATGTCTGCTTCATGCCAAAGCAAGGCGCAAGTGCAATGCCAACGGAACAGAAGTAGCTCCCGTCTTGTTGAGATCTGAAGAGCTGCTTTGACGACGCCCACTCACCAACACCAACACACCCAAACCATGCGTGTAGGGTGGCCTAGTGCAAGAGGGAAGTCTGGGAAACGGCATCTCTCTTTTGGAACCAGCATCTAGCTGTTCTGGTCGAGACAATTCAAGAATGAGATACAAATCTCGTGAGTCACAGGCCTGTGCCCCCGCCACGTTGAACTGTGCTTGGGAGCCCCTTGACACAGTGTTTTCCAAAGCAGAATGCGTGTCAGAGTCACTGGAGAGCCGGATTCATTCTAGACTAGTTGAATCAGATTGAATATAGATTCTGCCTTTTTAAAGAGCTCCTCTTGATTCTAACACACAGCCATGTTGGAACCCTGCAGGACAGGACTATTTTTTTTTATCAGAAAAGATATTCTGTTTTCCAAGTGATAAGTACCATAGAAGAGAGTGAGAGTGTGTGTATGTATACACAGATTTACATATACTATGTTGGGGCAGTAGCTGGAGAAGCTTCTGTTAGGAAAACTTTTGAGGTTAATCTCCTAAGTTTCCGGTGCTTCCTCACGTGGTGGTGGGAGCTGGACAACTTGCAGTGGGTGGATGACCGTAGAACATTTTTTAATATTTTTTGTTATACGACTAACTTTAATTTCAGGAAACTGAAGAAAATGTGCTGATCCTATTTTATTCCTTAAACTTTCTCTCTGGTGACTAGTTTTCATAATGTCCAATTTAACTTGAAATCAATTTCCGATTTCCCCTAAGATAGAGATTACTGTCCCCAGAGAATCTAAAACAGGCAAGGCAAGATGCTAGACTTAACCACCAAATATTACTAATTTAATTAGCTTTAAAGAGGATAATCTGTTAAGTGAAAATGAGTAATCCAATTAAAACTAAAAGATTGTCGGACTGGATAACAAGTAACTAATCATGTACAGCAGACAAAGCACGTGCTTCAAGTGTGAGACTGCAGGGCACGCTAAAGGGGACACCATGTTAATGGAATAAAGGACCATGGCAATGTATGCAGAAAAGTGATAAAAATCAACATGCACTAATGATAAATTAATACTCTTAACAAACTAGAAACAGGAGGAAAGTTCCTAACCTGATAAAGGAGATCTACAAACAAACAAAAATTACAGCAGGCATCGTAATCGAAGGTTTCAAACTTGTCCTCTGAGATCAGAAACAAGATATGAATGTCTGCTATCTCCACTTTTATTCAACTCTGTAGTGGAGATTCTAGTCAGCACAATAAGAAACGGGGAAAAAAGAAAAGAAAAGGAAATTGCAAAGGAAGAAATAGAATAGTTGTTATTTTGTATGTAATGACACCATGTAGAAATTTCAACAGAATCTACAGGTAGTCTATTAAAATTAATAGACAAATCTGTCAAGGCCACTGGTTATAATATCAATACAGAAATATCCACATACAAAAGTCAATTGCATTTTTATTTACTAGCAACAAACCATTAGAAAATAAAATTTAATGAAAAGAGATCATTTATACAAGCATCAAAACCCTCAAATACGGGACTAAGTGAAGCAAACCTGAGCTAAAGGGCTCGGCTCGGGCCGCCAGAGCCTGTGCTCCTCGCAGCTTGCCTGTGCTGCCTCCAGAAACGGACAGCTCCCCTTCCCTGCCTGCTCCAGTGGTGTTTTCCTTGCTGGAATGGATGGCAAAGCGTTTGGCACTTGGAATAGAGCTATCCATCTGGTGAGCCCCTTTTCTTCCCCATTGCAATGCCCCAAAAGACCAGGACCAATGACTTTCCCCGAGCCAGGACAGCAGCTTGCCTTTTTAATACAATCCTATATGTGGATGGACATATGGCATATATATCAACACCCCAGCTCTGTGGGACCTTGGGTGTGTCATCCTCTCAGAGTTTGTTATGTTAGTACACTCATAGGACCCGGTGTGCAGAATGTTCCTGGGTTTTTAAGAGGGAGGGGCTAAATCCCATGAAAAGAGTTAATGAGGCGAACTTGAGTCCTGTGGTCCAGGACTTAAAAGGACATTCTCTGCCAAAGTGAGCATCCCTGTGGGCCCCCTACCACCAACGCCAGGGGGCCTCTTGGTGGGCTTTTTATTTTGCAGGCAGCATAGACCACATTGAGTGTTTGACTCTGACCTGAAAGGTGGATGAATTTGAGTGTTGCCCTGAGCAAGCTCTCCAGCTGCAGGAACACTCAGCCGGCTCATGTGGCCCAAGCAGAGCCCACAGAGAAATAGCACAGCAGAAAGGGATGCTCTCTCCGTGGCCCGGGGCAAGCCCTGAAAGGAAAATCACCATGGAGCCCCCAGAATTTTTAACAAAGCGTAGTCAGTTATGACTCTTTTCCTTTTGAGACACAGTTCCTAGCTTATGAATCTAGTGAGGACTGTTTCTAGAAAATATAATAATCATTTTATTATTGTGTAGTAAGACTAATACTGTATGGTTCCACTTATGTGAGTGTCTGTAGTCATCAAAGACATGGAAATAGACAGTAGAATGGTGGTTGCTAGGGGCTGGGGGAGGGGGAGATTGGGAGATGTAGTTTGATGGGTGTAGAGTTCAGTTTACAAGATAAAGAAGTTCTGGAGATTGGGAGCAGACTCAACACCTCTGAACTGTGCCCTTCAAAATGGCCAAGATCGTAAATTTTATCTTACAACAATGTGAGATAGGACGGCCAGAGGGGCCTTGAGCGACCCTTGCCCTTCCCCCAGGTCAGACAAGGTTCCAGCAAAGTGTTTTCTTCTGAGGACCAGCTTCTGCCACAGAGAACAGGATGCTCTGGCCATATTTCAAAATGGCTACTTTTCCACTTCCCCTGCCTGAAGAACAAGGGGATTTCTCTGCCGTCTTTGCCATGGAATTTGGTCAGGCTCATGAAAGTGTGGGGGCCCCTTAAGACTGGGCCTCTAAGAATTTTTAACTTTCAATATAGTTCTGTTCAGCCTCCCATAGTTCGTCAATCACCATGTAAGTGTTCCTGCCACTCTCTGTCCCCAGTGACAGCCTCTGCTCCTGGTTAGCCACGAGTCTCTGCACTCACCTCTCTGTTTTTTTGGCAGAGCGGTTTGCCCTCTCTTCTCTGGCTGATGTCAGAAGGGTTGTTGTTTTTCAGTTTGTTGAGCTTTTTTCTTGTTGAGAGAACGGTAGTGATGACTTCCAAGCTCACGTTGGAGCAGAAAGAGGACAGTAATTTTAAACAATTGTACTCCATGATATACTGAACCTACAGCAAAATTACAAACTTCATGCTGATTATTCATATAAGTAAATTTTAAATAATAAATTTTAAAGTAAAATATCTAAGATAAGTATTTCTTCTCTTGCACATGCTGTGTTGGAATAAAGTACATTGGTTCTTGACCTCTATTTCCCTCTCTTTTTATTGTTTCTTCTAGGACTGCAGAGGGCAGAAACCCAAACATGCCATCTTCCAGGTGCCCCAGTAGATAGGGCACTGCCTGTGACGTAGGGTCAGCCAGTGGGATGTGTTTCTTCCAGGTCAGGGAGGGAAAAGTGAAGCCACCTTTCTGCAAATGTTGCCGTTTCTGCCATAAGTTTGGTCATGGAGGCATCTGGCTTATGTTTGTGTGTGAGTGTTTTCCTGTGTTCACAATAATAGAGTTCCAGTATCATTGACTTTTGCAGATGTCCAGGAGCAGGAAGTCTGTTCTGCTGGTGCAGCCCGTGCTGGAGCTGACTGGAGCATCAGAGGGTTAGAGCTGCATGGTGCTGGCCCTGGTGGGAGCTGGGAGATTAGACCAGCAGCTTCCTGGCTGCAGAAGTAACAGCAGTCCCCTCGGTGGCCTGATTCTGTGCTGCGGTCCTTGCAATCCTGACTGCTCCACCTGGAGTAGTTCTCAACCTGGCTCACATATAACCACCTGGAGGGGCTGTACACTTACGACGACCTGCTCTCCGGAGGGTTAGCAGCCTCTCTGGGAGGGAATTCAGGACGTGGATACTTTGAAAACCTCCCCAGCCGATTCCCACGCAGAGATAGGGTGAGACGAGAACTTCTCCTCTGAAGTCTGTCCCTCCAGCTCTTCCAACAAATATGTAAACCGTTTGCATCCCCACAGTTAATAGTTCTTTCCTGACACCGGCTAGAGCAGACTCCATCTTCTGCAACGGAACCCAGACTTATCCAGACTGTGTCTGTCCTTGAAGGCCTCCCGGTTTTTGTAAAATGACTACAGTGAATGACTAAAACATGCTAAGCTGCACAGAAGGCGTTAATGTTGGAGAGAGCATGCTTTCATTTTTCCCCTTGCCAAGGGTGAGACTTGTCTTACAGCTCCTCTAACTGTGTTTACTGCAGTTTCCTTCCGGCGTGGCTTACGGACAACGGCATGAAGTGCTGTTAAGTAAGAGAAATACAGGACATTTTCAGGACAAAGGCACAATTCCTGGCATAAATAAGAGAAATGGAGTCCGGCCCTTGGCCAAATTGAAGAACGGTCCCAGCGTCTCTGTTTCCTTCTTCAGTGACACTTCCTGACTCCTCAGACTCAGTTGCTCTCCTTCAGGGGCCGTCAATTTATCCGCCAGGTTGTTAGCTGATAACAACCAGTTAGCCAGGTAAAGACACTGATGGAACATGTATAGAAACAAAATAGAGTTGGAAAGGAGTGACTCTATTTCATAGAATTTTACACCTTGGCGAGCCAGTGAACGGAATCCTTTTGTGTGATTAAGAGTGAAGAGAATAAACACATCCGATTCCTTTTCAGAGATGTTCTGACAGAAGCTGTTTACTCTAGTGAATAATAAATTGTATCAATTTACATTATTTTGCTCAGCATATAATGCATAGAACGAAGGAACTTCACCATCTGTCACTTGGCTGCATTTCCAGTGTCACTTCTCAACATTATCTGACTCAAATCTTAATGAAAATGTAATGCCTTAAAGCTATCCTTCGGATCCTCTGTCCCATTGCACATGCTGCTCTCTCTCCTTGCAAAACCTTACATGGCTTGACCACCTGCGACACTCGGGCACAGTTGAAGTTCCAGCTCAAGTGTCACCAGTGTGGGGTGGCTCCAGAACTTCTAAGTCTTAATGGCAGCTACAAGCTGTGAAGTTGTGGTGGGGGGAGGCTGCTGAATATGTTTGTGGGGAGGAGGCAAGGAGGGGATGGTGGGGCCGGCAGGTGGCCTGTATCTGCCTAGCCCTTCCGGAAAGTCTTCTCAAATTCCTCCAGGCAAAAGTCACTACTTGGTCCTTGGTGCCAACATAATTCTTTTATTCTTTTTTTTTTTTAAAGGAAGATTAGCCCTGAGCTAACTGCTGCCAACCCTCCTCTTTTTGCTGAGGAAGCCTGGCCCTGAGCTAACATCTGTGCCCATCTTCCTGTACTTTATATGTGGGACGCCTACCACAGCATGGTGTGCCAAGCAGTGCCATGTCTGCACCCGGGATCCAAACCCGCGAACCCCAGGCCGCCAAAGCTGAACATGTACACTTAACTGCTGCGTCACCGGGCCGGCCCCCAGCATAATTCTTTATTTGTATACTATTACAGTAAAAAATTGCATTATTTGTATTACTTTTTTATATAAATATTTCCCATTCTAGGAAGGGAATCTTATGCTCTCTGGAGGCAGTTCATGCCGTTTCTGTAACCCCGGTTCCATTTCCAATACAGATGTTTGTTCCCATTACATCCTAAATAAGTGGAAGAATCTAGAATGTCATCATAGGAATCAATCTGCACCCTTTGGACTGTTAAGGGGGTTGGCAGGAGGCTCATGTCGGTGACGGGAAGAGCCAGCGTGGGATGAGGGTGGGCAGCACAAGTCCTTAATGAGCCGCCAGAGGCATGAGGGGGCTGGGGCTTGTCATCAATTTAAGGAGAAATGCGGATGTTTTGATGCTGCGACAAAAAGAGAGAAAAAAGGGCAGAACAAAATGAACTTCACTTCAATCAGCTTTAAAGAACTTGAGCGCCATTCCGGAGCGGATGTCGCTTGTCCAGTAGGTGCTCACTCAGGTGGCCCGTACCTACCACGACAGATTGGCTGGGGCACCACCGGGAGGCTCCCTTCTGTGCAGACAGGCACCTGTGTCAGGTTCACAGCTGGCCTCCCACCAGCGGGCGGAAGAGCCTTCAGAGATTCCATAGCTGGCCTGAGCCAAATCGCCTTCACAACCAATGGGACTTTCTAGATGAAAAGAAGTGATTTCGTGACAGCACAGCTGGCAGCCGTTACAAGTCTGCATTTCACACCACGCAGCAAATGTCAAGAGAGCCGTGAGAATGTTCCTCCTGTCCCTCAGCCTGACGCTCTGCTGTAGAGAAAGGGGAGGTTAGGGCGCACCAGATAGTCTTACTACTGGGCTACAAAACGTGCTTGACTAAGCTAATGTCATTGGAACAACTGTCTCTTTGAAACTGAATGCTTTTTCGTGCATTTTTGGGATTGGTATTGACCAGCTTCTATCCCAAAATGATACAGGAAGATGGGGCAGAGGTGCCGGTGGGGCAGGGATTCCCCACAGATGCAGAAAACGTCTCCCCAACCCTGTCCCTCATAATCCCCACGGGATGCTTCCCTCCCCTGTCCGCTCACAGCCCCGGGCTGTGTTAAGCAGAACGAGGACGGCACAAGGAGGGTAAGGGGGGCACCTGGGACAGATGGAGGGTGGGGAGCAGGAGTGGGCATGAGAGCTCTGGCCGTGGTGCTGGTCTGATGTGGGAAAGGAAGAAGGGCCAGGTGGGAAGAGCCTCAGGCTGCAGGGCGGCTCTGAGAAAGTCTGAGCTGGCTCAACCAGGAGCTTGAACACAAAGAACCCCACATGGCTCAGAAGAGACCAGGCCCAAGGACACAGCCATGCCGAGTCCCCGGCAGGGGCTGCCTGGGGGGTGTGTCCTCAACCCATGTGTTGCAAATGGTGCACGTCCACAGCTGCTCAGGAGACGTCCAGATGTGGACTCCACACCCCCACCCTCTTCCCTGCGTCATTGTCCTCACAGCACTGACTATTTTCCTAGAATACTGTGTATTCGAAGTGCTTGTTGCTGGTGTTTTCCTTTCCCCTCACAAACCCCAAATGTCGGTTCCTTGAAGGAGGGCCTTGTTCTGGTTTACACGATCCTCTGCACCAATGTCCGGCCTTGGCAAACAGTAGGTGCTCAATAATTGCCTGTTGAATAAACGCAAAGAAAATTCCAGTGATTGAGTTCCTACAAGGTGCCTGGAAACGTGCTAGTACCCCATAAACACACCTCACTGCTCACTACTACCAGGCAAGGGAGGCATTTTAATCCTTTGAGCAAAGAGGAAAATAGGAAGTTGTAAAGATTAAGTAACTTGCCGAAGGTGGGGCTGTCTTTGAGCACAGGTGAATGTTGGCTCTGGAGTTGTCCTTTCCACTGTTCAAGGCGGACATGGCATCCATCTCTGTACAACAAAGCAGCAAGATGTGTAGAGGTTTTTCCTTGTAATGCTTCGTTCCTCTGGAAGAGGGGCTGTGTGTTGCATCTTTCCCACATCACACGCTGGGGAGGCACTCGATCGTTTTCCTTTAGTTTTGCAGACTGACACCTGTTCTCAGCAGGCCCAGAAGCCGTGGAAGCAATCTGCTCATGGAACCCACATGCTTTCTTGTCTTATTATTTACTTGCCAGGGATGTAAGAACCACTCCTGGGAGTTTTCTTTCCTGCCACACTTTCAGCTTTCCTCCAGTTTAGTCCTCTGGATTCAAAGCATCAGGAGTTTTCTAATTTCCAGAGCTGCAAATCCACATGCCTATTTTCTCACCTAAACAACTGCCTATTTCAATAGTGTTTCGAGCCAGGGATGGATAAAAAATGGATTCAATCTTGGTTTGAGACTTCAGTTCTAACATGCCTGTCTCGGGATCTGTCCAAGCTTTTCCTTAAACATAAGACCGTGTCCTGAAATGTCATCATAAAAGGGACTTAATGAGTGATTCGAGGGTGATGAGTTATAGACATCAGCGATTATGCAAGGCCAAGATGACCATATTCCAGCACGTATGAACATTTACACTTGGTCTATGAGGGACAACCTGACACCAAGGACTATATTTAGATGCACTGAGAAGAAATAACTCTTCTCTCAAATATTTTAGTTGAAATTCTCAGTTTAAGATTGCTCATCTTATTTCCTGCTACCCCACACAAATTCAGTTCTTTTTCAGCTTCTCAAATATTTATATCACCTTCTTGCATCTTTTAAAGGCCTCTTATTTCAGTTTCTCTGATGACCCGCCTAGGATGTCACATTGGCTCCCAGCAGACGTTGGTCTGCTTCACAGTAAAATCTGTTTGGCAATAAAAACCTGAATATATGCATATTTTATGCTTTAGCACATCAAGAGTCTTAATAAAACAAAATCCTGTCAATATTATCCCAAATAGCCCCAAACTCGAAATAAGTAGTGTCCATCAACAAGAAAGATCATAAACTGTGGAACGTCCATATCATGAAATTCTATTTAGCAACGAAAATCAGTGAACCACAGGTAATGCCACCACATGGATGAATACAGACAAACACTGAGCAAGCAAAGACAGACCAAAAGAATATGTTTTTCATGTCACTGTTACAAAGTGTATGAAAAGAGAAAACTAAAATACAATGTTTAGGAATGCATGAATGGTACGAAGACTATTAATGCTAAAATGTGAATGTTAATACCATAAAAGAGAGAGCAGTCGCCTTTGGAGAGAGTGAGTGGTGATAGAGGGGGGACCAGCAGGAATGTGTCTGGAGACCCCCAGTGCTGAGTTCTCAGCCTGAGGTTGTGTCACACACGTGCATTCGCTCTGTGATCGTTCACTGAGGTGCGCAGTCCTGCATTGTGCAGTTTTCTGCTTGCATGTTGTGCTTTAAAACGTTAAGCAAACTCTGTCATGGGAATAGGTAGCTTCACTTGCAGGCTCCAATGTAATTATTCCCTGGTACCCTCCCTCACTCTCCTTTCTCTCCTTGTTTTTGTCACTTTCCCTGATCATGACATGAAGGAGAGGATCAGACTATCTAAATTCAATGCTAGTGCTAGCAATTTCTGAGTCTACCCTGTTGACAATTTGTAAGATGTTATTCTGCAAGGCAGTGATTGCATTTGTTTCTTAAAAGACATTAACTTTTCCTTGGGCCTCCCTTCTTGACTTTTATCGTGAAGTTTCTGATGGAGTCATCGACCGCGCTGCCAGCTGGCTTGGCAAGGAGTGAGATAACGAACACGGCGGTGAGGGACAAACACTGCTGCATTTCCTTCTGACAAAACGTCCGTCAAGACAGAAACTGATGGTAGGGAGAATGGAAGATGCTGCTCACCACTCAGTAGCTCACGGGTGACAAGACTTTGGGGGAGGGAGTAGGGACAAAGGTCAAATTTATAAAGGGGTCCTGAAAAAAGTAGCTAACCAAAAACAGGTGGAGAAAGAAAATTTTAAATTTTGTTCAGTTAATTAATTAATTTTTTTTTTTTTGAGATAGAGAAGCTCTAGGTTTGTTAAGGGCCATTTGAAGACAAATAATGGAAGAGACAGGGAGCCACGGGAGAAAGTCAGAGGTTCCTGAGATTGCCGTTCACCTTGGGGAGGCACCACAGTCCAGGCCCATCCTCAGTCTTGGAGGCTCGACACCTGGATTGGCAGCTGTCAACGTTGCTCCACCCCCTAGGGCAGACTCACATGAGCGTGGCTCTGAGGCCGACATGTCAAACCAGAAAGATGGTGTTCCCTTCCAGTGAGGGCTGCGGTTCTCAAATGGACCCAATGGTCACATCCACAGGCACCAGGTCAAATTCAGAGGCTTCTCTCTGTGATGTGACTTCGAAACCCTGCACCCACCTTGGCCACAGGTAGACTAGCATCGTGCAGAAGTGCTCTCCGTCGGTTTTGTTGAGGTGCTTGCTTCTGTGACCCTCCCATTCTTTGCTCTCCTTCTCCTGACAGTCTTTTCCCACACAGGAACGGTGCAACTGAACAGGGTCCTGGTTCCTAGATCACAGCCATGTTCTGGTCTCCCCTCACTCCTCCCACTATCGTGACTGGACTACAGGTCCCACCTTTACAGTAGTGTCTCAGCCAGCTGGGGCTGCTCTAACAGACCATCACAGGCTAGGAAGTTTGAACAATGGAAATTTATCTTCTTATAGTTCTGGAGGCTGGAAGTCCAAGATCAAGGTGCCAGGTTCTGGTAAGGGCTGCCTTCCTGGCTTGCAGGTGGCAGCCTTCTGGATGTGTATTAACAGAGAGAGAGAGAGAGAGCTCTGGTCTCTCTCTTCTCTTATAAGGGCTCTAATTCCACCATAAGGCCCCACCCACATGACCTCATCTCAACCTAATTACCTCTCAAAGGCTGCATCTCCAAATACTATCACATTGGGGGTTTGGGCTTCAGCACACGGATTTTGGGGAGACGTAATTCAGCCCATTGCAAGTAAATTGACTTTCAGAAGGCCCTGGAAAAGGGGGTGGAAAACATCTTACTGTCTAGTCCCTGCAAACACCCTGAGGAGCATGATGGGGATGCAGCCCGTCTCCGGAAGACGGAAGCTGCAGGCTTGGTGCTGACACTTTATAAAGGAGATGGTTCTTCATGAAGAGCAGTCAGGATGTCACTTCTTCCCCCCAGCTGGAGCTGCAGATGGGATCCTGGTCTACAGACTCATCCGGGGGCCTCTCCTGGAGAAGATGGCTAGAGTCTTCCTCAGCTGTACCCCAGGACAAACAAGATCAGGGACCGTCTTGATCCGTGGGGATGCTACCCTAGTGCCATCATCCTAGGTCTGTGCACGAGCAGCCAGTGCTAGCCACAGAGATGTCCCACGGCCTCCTGCAGGGACGGCGGCAGGGCCCGACTGGAGAGGGGAAGCGGAGGGAAAGAGCTCACACATGCTCCTGGGCTGAAGCCCCCAAGTGGACAGAGAAGGGGCAGAGGGTACTGGCGAACATCCCAGGACCTCAAGGACAAACAGTTGTGGCAGCAACGGGCCTTGGTACTCGAACCTTCCTGGGTCAGGGAGGCCAGCATGGTGCCGTTCAGTCTTTGGGCGACCTCTGTAAGCCTCAGTTTTCTCATTGGAGAACAATACTGTCTGTTTCCTAAACGTTAGACAGAATGGGGTTGTTTCATTATTTTTAGACTTCTGTTAGATTTAAAAAATACCAAGTAATCTTACAATAATTGTGTTACATGTCAATGGTTTACGTTTAACAAATTTTCTCTTTCTCTGCTCTCGTTCTCTTTCCCTTTTGACATATTCAACCTTCAGCAGGGTTCCGTGTGTATCTTCTAACAAACAATCAGCAAATCAAGGGCAAGAGCTTATCTTTGACTCAAATAGCCACAATGCCTAGGACATATACAGAGCACGCAATAAGATTAGAGTTGACAAACTTAGCAAATAGAAATATAGGATGCTCAGTTAAGTTTGAATTTTAAATATAATATAAACTTTTCTTAGAATAAGTATGTCTCATCAATACATTGAATTGCTCATATATTGAATGGGACATACTTACACTAAAAAAAATTCACTTTTTTTCCAAAATAAAATTTAAGTGGGCATTTGTTATTTTATCTGGCCATCCTAGCATTTCATTTGCTAAAAAATAAACAAGTGATTTACCTATATTCATTTATTCCTTCATCAACATTAGATTCATATTTTGGGTTCCTCTTCCTTGCCTATTCACATCTTAACCGAATTCTTCCCTATGAGGTTCAGCTCAAATCGTATTTCTTTCACAGTGTCTTCCAAGAGGCCCCAGCCTCTCTCTTCTTAATTTCATGGCACTTTACTTTTTCTCACCCGTGCTATTATTATTCACGTATGTCTACACCCTGTCGTACCGTATGACCACTGAGAGTAGGATCCAAATCTAGCTCATGTGTGTTACTCAGCGCCTTGGTCACTGTAGGCGCTCAATCACTATTCTAAATCAATAAATGAATTTGTTAAACCCTACAGAAGCCGTACTTATACATAGGCACAATATATGCTGTGATTCCCTTTGGAGTGAAGGAACGTGCTTGATGTTTCCTACTGTTCTGAACTCTAAGACTGTGAATTCCTAACCGGATATGACGCACCGTGTAGAACCATCACAAAATGAAAACTCTGATCATGATTGTCTTTAAATTCTGCAGTTGACCTCACTCCTACCACTTTCTCGTTTGTTTGGAGAAGGACAGAAATATGGACTTGAAGGCAAGCTCATTCACAAATCAAGGATTTTATTCATTCTCAAAGCTGCGGTTTATGTGTCCAGAGCCAAAGTTTTACTACAGGCCAGGAGTGGAGAACATGGCATGACAGACATTCTCAGCACACAGGGGTGGGGATCAGGAATCCTTTAGCCATGGGGAGAAGGTGCATGGGAGACAATTGGAGGGTTATCAGGTGAGTATGGTAACTGGCTCCTTAAGAGGGGACCACACAGTCAATCAGCCTCTAAATCTCATGGAAAGCAGGGTGGTGAAATAGCCAAAGCTCTGATAGGAACCTCAGAAGGGTGAGAAAGAATCCAGGCGGCCCTGGGAAAGTGCTCTGCTTCACTGCCGTACCCAGTCCAGCCTGGGGCAGCAATAAAGCAGGGAACAGAGTGTCTGCTCTTGCGGAACTTGTGTTCTAGTGGGGAGTAAACCCCAGATAAATGAGTGACTAATAGATGTATGACATTTTAATGCAATATACATGATAGGATAAAAATGAATCATGATGATGAGAGGACAATGAGGAATGAGATGTGAAATGTTTTAAAGGGGTCAAATTTGAGCAAAGACCTGACAGAAGTGAATGAATAAGCTACTGAAGATCTGCAGGAAAGCACAGTTGCAAAGAAGCTGAGGCAGGATGGTTCTTAGTCATTTGAGGACCAGCAGACACACCCGGGTACGTGACACAGAATAAGTGATGAGAAGATGGGTAGGAGATGAGGCTAAACAGACAAGCAGAGGTAAATTTTCTGGGGATTGAGCGGCTCTCGGTAAGAATGTTGGATATTTGTCCTCACTGTAATGGGAAACAATTACCAGGTTTTGAGGGGAGGAAGTGAATGATCTTATTTGCATTTTTAAAAGGTCACTCTTTCAAAAATATAGAGTGGGGTGAAATGTGGGCAAAGTCCATTTTGGAGGTTATTTCCACAACCCAAGTGAGAGAAAGTGGGTTGAGTAGAGTGAGAACAGTGAAGTTGGTGAACAGTAGTGATATCTGAGAGACATTTTCAAAGTGGAGTCAGTAAGACTTGCTGTTGGCTTGGGTAGGCATGAGGCTGGGCAAGCAAGTGAAAATGATCCATTAACCAAGATGTGGCAAGATGGGGCTTGTGGAGGTGAAGGATGTGTGGGTAAAACCAAGAAACCATAGAAAAGGAGCTGTTGAGTGGTCAGTTGGCAACATGAGTTGAAGGCTCAGAGAAGAGGTCAGGCTAGCGATAACATTTGGCAGTTTAATAATAGTTAGGGCGCTGTTGATTTTTAAAGACTAGAGACTGGATAAGATCATTCAAGGCATATATGCCAACAGCCAAGAAAAGAAGACAAAGAGCTGATCCCTGGCACCCTCCAGCAATCAGATGTCAGAAGCAAGAAGATGAGTGTGCAGCATGAGAAACGAGGAAACTAGAAGGGAGTGCTACTTCGTAAGCCAACAGCAGAAAATGTGCAGAAGAAAGGTGTAATCAACTGTTTTCATTCTTTGAATGTACATCTATCTTATGTAAGGTGAGACCTTGTCATTAACTAATGTGCGTGACCACACAGGAGTCACTGGTCACCATTACAAGAGCAATTTCCATAAAGTGGTGGGACAAATTCCTTACTGGAGTAAATGCAAGAGGGAATGAGAGAAGACAACGTGGAGACAGAAAAACTGTCTACTCCTTTGAGAATTTTTATTATAAATGAGAGTGGAGTAAAAGACTGCTGGCTGGAGGGAGATATGGAAGTCAAAGGAAAGTTTTTTAAAGATGGGAGATATAGTGCATATTGTACGTTGGTCTCTAATAGAGACCAAAAATGTTATAATGCAGGGGAATATGGAGACATATGAGAGCAAGGTCCTTGAGAAGGCAAGGGCATGGGCTCCTTCACCTGCGTGATGGAGTTGGCCTCAGGAGGAGAGGCGATCTATCTGCTGTCTCTGGAGGGAAGAGAGCACACGGGTGTACAAATGGAGAGGAACTGGTAGGTTCAGTGGGAGTGAGAGGTTCTTTTTGACTCTACTAACTTCTCAGTGAAGGGAGAAGGGAGCAGGTATTGGAGTTTTGAGCAGAATGGAGAAGGCATGAAATAGTTCCATCAGGTAGTGGGAGAGCAAAGTATATAGGGAAGTATAGTACTGTATTGTTGCTGGAGGGCACCAAGCTTTCTCAAGTTTCGTCATAAGCAGAATGTGAGTTTGGTCAGCACAGTTGTGCGTTTTTTCCCTTGTTGTGTTCACTTGCTCGAGTATACACTAGAGTGTATGGGAAATTGGGTTTAATTAGGGTTGAAGTTATGGCAAGGAAGTTTCATAAAGGTTGAGAGGACCATGGGATTTGAGGATTATTAAAAGGAATGATTAGCAGAATAGACAATGCAATCTTCTGTGGTTAAAGAAATTGAGGTCATGGTGGCAGAGATGAACAGTCAAAAAGTAGAAGGCTAATGAACTGGAAGTCTGAGTATTTTTAAAAATTGTTGGAGTGGGGATAGTAGAAAGAGTGAACTGGAAATACATGTGTGGAGCTCAAAAAATTGAGTACCTAAAATTGAGATTTTTGAGGTGATTTAGATAATGATAACGACAAGTTTTTGTGCTGTTTCTAAGGGAGTGAATAGTTAAGGTGGCGTAGAGGAAAAGATGATTGAAATAAGGAAGTGAAGATGTTGGATGGGTTGTCCATTGGATTTTGAAGGCACCAAGAGCGATTTAACAAGAGCCCCCACTGAGATGAAGATATTTTTATAGATGACTTATGAAATAGTTATTTTTCTTAAAATAATTTGCAAAGCATTAATTTTATAGGGTTGAAGTTTTCTTAGACCTGTCATTTAATAAAACACTTTCATCTTTTTGAATAATATCTGATTGTTCCAAATAACTGCTGAAACTACGGATTATATTTTAATATTATTTCCCCTTGGATTTTCTCTATGACCCACAAAACAGCTTCTCATGCTAAACTTAGAAAAGGAATTTAAACATCTCTATATTCACCACTATTGTGACAAGAGGCACGATATCAATATCATTAAGGAACTTTTGACCATCATAACTAGTATGGGCTCACATATGAGGAATTCCTCATAAAAAACAAACATTGAAACATCACTAAAATGGAAATAAGAGGGACCATAGAGATAGAGCAAGGGTGGGATCTGAGCCCTGAAAGCAGGGAAAGTCAAAAACTTCCAAGTGTTGGCTGAGTTATCTGAGAAATCCAGTTTAATGGTTAGAGCATATCAACAGGCACTGTTGGTTCCATTTTGGTAAGGATGGTGATCCTTTGGGTTAAAATAGGAATCTAGCCTATTGTTCACGAGAAAAAGGTAAAGAGGAGAGACGAGATTCATCTGACACGTACAAGGGATAGGTAACAACCAGAAAGATTGGCGGGAAACCAGGGGGGGCAGTTTGGCTTAAGCCTGGACCCTGCCCTGGATCCTGAAGTGATGTATATTGCAAATCAAGAGTGAGCAAAGCCAACTGTTCACTCTGGAATGAAGGGGAAGACTGCCTTCTCTGACCAGTTAGGTTCATGAGGCTCGGATTTAAGGGAGCAATTTAATTCCAGATTCCGCCCTCTCCTGGAGTGAGGCATTGGACTGAGCATCACGATTCGTTAGGATTGGCGTGGATATGGGATACTGACCTTTCTTTAACTCTCTTTCAATAAATGAATGTTTTAAACCTTAACTCATTGAATCAGAAAATTTATTTTGGAGTGCCCCTTACCTATAAAGTTTAGAAGAAGAAAAATCAATGGTGAAAGATAGTCTCTAATCTCAAGGATTTGACAATAACATATATTCACCCCCAAATCACTTTTTCTTCTGATTCAGTAAGCGATATGTTCCAAGTCCAAAGTTAGATATTTTACTGTGGGAGTTGGAGGAGGTCTCAATCATGGCTGAATGAAACACACACAGAAAGATTCCAGGAGGAGGGAGCACTTGGAGACACTTTTCAGGGGTTAGAAGAGAACAAGAAAAAAGAAAGAAAACTAAAAGTGGAGTTGACATTTCCATGAAAACAGCTGCCAAAACCCCACTGGCGTGTTGGCATAAACAGCTATACCCTTTCTGCCTGTGGGTCCATGGGTAGATTGTTCCTTCCCACAATGCTTTGCTCTACTGACAGTCCGCCATGTTCAGGAACCATGTCCAGCTACGTAGAGTGACGTGAGCAGGTGCTGCACAGATTCCTACAGAGGCGTAATGAAAGTTACAGAATGATCATGGAAATATTATACCCAAGAACGGGGTTGTCTCAGCATCCTCCGCAACCCATCCCTGGACCATAGCTCATATTCTCTCTCTTCTGGAATACTGGCCCCACGGAGCTGAGAGTGCCTAATAGAGAGAGGCAAGACTGTTAGCATCCTGGTGGGCCTGAGTTCCAGGAGAGCCGGCAGTCCTCCAATAGAAAGGTGGTCTTTTAGCTGCACCACCTTGAGGCTGGCCTGCGAGGGCTGCTGCCTCTCTCCCTTCCTCTGTTCGCTGGACCTGAAGCTCACCTCCTTTCCCTATTCCCAGCCCCTACTCCATCAAGCAGCGAACCAGATGAACCTGAGCGGCTGCTTCTCCCGGCTTTCCCAGCCAGCCAATGCCGGCCTTCTTCGAGTTCCTAGAACAGACCTGGCTACTTGGACTTCAGCGCCTCTGCTGGTTTTCATTTCTCTCCCTAAAACAGTCCTTCTGGTGCTCTCTGCCTGTCCTCCTGCTTCTGCTCACTTCTGACCTCGTCGTCGATCTCGCCCTCCATGTCACTTGTCAGAGGAGCTTGCCTGATCTCCCTGTGTAATTAAGATAACCCCATGCAGTCTTTATCCCAGCACACGGTAAGTTTGCTCTCAGCGCTTAGCACTGGCCTAATTGTTTGCTTGTTTGTGGTCCTTTGAATCAACTAGTACACCTCTCCCTGAGGGCCTTGGTCATCTTAGTACCCCATTGGCAACACTGGTGCAAAGTTGATAGTTAATAAATATTAATTGGGTGCATAATTGCTTAGGTTTACAAAAGCCATTCCTTCTTTTAATGATGTGATAGCTGCACTGGAACTCGGCTTTTCCAAGGCAGGCATTTGCCCTCCGCGGGCGCCCCCAGCTGCTCTGCTTTATTCACCGCTGATTCCACAGTCCCTGAGACAGCTCAGTGGTTTACAGTGGGAATGCATAATCCCGCCAGCCTCTAACAGACTTTCTTCTTCCATTTCACTTCACATTTATCCACCCCCGGAGAAACCCTAAAATATCAGAAAAGTTACATGCCATTTCCTTTTAAACCGAAGATCGGTGTCAACTATGACAGTGACTGTAGAAGTTCACACTTCAGATGATGCCTCCGCATCATTAGTGATCAACCCCGAAACAGCTTAAAATTCTCTCCTCTGCATCACATCCTTGCAGAGAAACAAGTGAGAGCAACATAGAAGTCAAAACCTGTCTCTTTCCAGATGTTCTGGAACTATATTTTGCTCTTTTTAGATTCGAGATAGCAGTTGCTTTTTTAAAATGCTGTTTATTACTCTGTATTTGTGTTCCATGTTCTTCCCTGTGATTCTTAGAACAAGCCAATGTTGTACATATTATGATCTGTTTTTGACGGTAAGGAAACTGAAACTCACAGAAATTAAATAATTTCTCCAAAATCAGAAGACAAATGACAGAGGATTTGAAACTGAGCCCACCTAACTCTAGTGCCCGGACACTAAACCTGGACCGCACGTCAGCATCCCTTGGCTATCCCACTTCGCCTGCCTCCAGTGCCCTGGATGTTTTGTACACATCCCTCGGTAATGTGTGTTCACATAGGCAACGTTTAGGAAGCACAAGTCTATGAATCCCTTCTCCCACACCACTCAAATGCAAGAAAGTACTTATTGCTTTTGCTCTCTGAATCACGTAAACCTGGCTCTGAGTCCTCCCCTGACAAAAAGTCAAGATGTCCAACATCAGTCATCCTTGGAGGTTGGTGGAGAGAGATATTTCCACAAGTCAGCACACTTAACAGTCTCTCTGCTACTGAGTGCGCGTTTTAATCACTGATATCATCCAATGCCACATGGTATATTTCAAAAGAAGTTAGTTAAGAAAGGCTTCTATCCTTCTCTTCCAAACTGGAACACAGGGACTTCTGTTCAGGCTCCTTATCAGTGATGTCGAACAAGTTCGGCCCTCTGTAGGCTCTTCACACAGCAACCCTTCCATCCGACGTCCTCCGTTGGATGCTGAAGTCCCACCTTCTCTGGTCTTGGCAAGCACACCCTCTCACTCGACACTGAGCTACTTCTGTCTCCTCACCTCCAAACGATTACTTCAATTACGTTCTCATTCAGAATGATCCAATTAAGTTTTTCTCAGTGGGACTGGATCCAAATAGCTGGGAGAGTAGGAACACAAGGAATCTTTATATTTTCAAGGAACGTTGAATGGCTTTTTGTTCTGGAGACAGTGCAGGGAAAAAAGACAAGCTTATCTTGACATGATGAAGGCAAAGCATTTTTTTAAATAAGATATTGGAAAACTTTTATTTCTTGATAACTCTATATTTTTAGAAATGATATGTGTAAGAAACTACTTGGGATGTAAAAGCAGGTGAGAAAATTTCCTATCAGAGAGTTTACATTCAAATTTGGTACTGCATAGCTTTGACGCAGACACGACTGTCTCCTTAGCCACTGGCCTGGAAGCTCTTTGAGGCCAAGTTTATGTCTTAAAAGTCACTGATCCTCAAAACATGATGTAGCTTCTTTCCTACAATAAGTGCCAAATACAGTTCTACTAGGCACAATTTCTATGCTACATACTCAGTTAAATGAGCCTAAATATTTCATTTTTGCACTATGTTAAGTGGCATTTTTATTTCACATTCCAATTGTTGATTGCTTGTATACAGAAATATAATGGCCCTTGTGATCCTGATATACTCACTATGTCCGGGAAGTTTCATAAAGGTACTTTGGAATTTTCTACACAGACCATCACGTTATCTCTGCATAAAGACAGTTTATTTCTTCCTTTGTAAGATAACTTTTATCTATTTTTCTTGTCCTATTGCACTAGCCAGGACATCCAGGACAACGTCAGCCAGGGGTAGTGAGGCAGGACATCCTTGCCTTATTCCTGATGTTAGGGGGAAAGCATCCATTCAGTATGATGCTTTAAGTATGATGTTACCTATAGCATCTTTTCTAGGTGTACTTTATCAAGCTGAGGCGGTTCCTCTCTAATCTAGTGTGCTGAGAATTTTTATCAAGAATGGGTATCGAATTTATTTTAATGCTTTTGGAGCATCAGTTTAGATAATCATACGGTTTTTCTTCCTTGGCCTATTGATATGGTGGATTACATTAATTGATTTTTAAATGTTGAGCCAGGCTTGCATGCTTGGAATAAATCCCACTTTCTTGTGGTGCATAGTTCTTATCATACGTTGTTGGATTCTGTTTGCTAATATGGGTTTGAGACTCTTTGTGTATAGTTCAAAAAGTGTGTAGTTTTCCTTTCGTGTAATGTATTTGTCTGGTTTTGATAGTATGATAAGGCTGGCATCATAGAATTAATTAGTAACTGTTCCCTCTGCTTTTGTTTTTTAGAAGAGATTTGAGAGAATTATTATCATTTATTCCAAAAATATTTCTTGGTTCCAAATATTCCAAATATTATTGGTTCCAAATATTTCAAAAATATTTCTTCCAGCTTTATCTATCAATCATTGACAGAAGGCATTACATCTTCAAGCCTAATAGCAGATTTGTCTATTTTGCTTTTTATTAGACTTTCCTTCTCTCTGCTTACATTTCCCCTCTGCTCTCGCGTGTTGTCTACTTTTCCATTACAGTTGGTGTCATATTAATCATAGTGGTTTTAAATTCCCTGTCTGGTATTTCCAATATCTCTGTCACTTCCGGGTCTAGTTCCGATGATTGCTTTGTCTCTTCAGACTGGATTTGTTCCTTGCCTTTCAGCCACACTCATAATTTTTTGCTGAAAGCTGGACATATCAGGTAAGAGGAAATTAGGTAAATGGGATGTTAGTGTGAGGTTTTAAGTTAATCTTCTAGGGGCTGTGCCGGTTAACGTTGGCTGTGGCTGTAGGAGCCTGCGCTCCGCTTTTCCCTGGGGTCTTTGTCTCTGGCTCTGCTGTGGCCTTTGGGCTTCCCTAAGAGCTTGGCTCCAGAGCGAGACTACATCTTGCAGTTCTTCCCTCTGCAATCAGAGTCATCACTGACCCTTCTCTTTTCTTCCTAATCATGTTAACCATGTCAGAACATTATACTGGCCTTACCTTGAACATACATCCAGTCTGACCTTCTCTGCAGACGCCTTGGTGTGATCACCAACACCTGCTGCCTGGAGTTTTACAGCAGCCTCTTCACCTGTCCTTCTGCGTCCACCTTGTCCTTGGAGGCAGGTGTCTCCCTGACCCTGTCACTCTCGCCGCTCTGTGCCTTAGGATGCTGAACTGGCTATGCCCTGGCATCCAGGGGCTTCAGACTGCGAGGACCCCTGGCAGGAGATCAGAGGTGGGGAGGCCTCTCTATGTGTGGGCTCTAGAATAATAAATATTATCTGCGATAATAAATTAACACAAATCTGGTAACTTAAAATAAGAGAAACTTATTGTCTCGGAGACTGGAGGTTGGAAATCCAAAATCAGTGTTCCTGGACCAAAATCAAGGTGCTGGCAGAGCCATGCTTTCTCCCGAAGCTGGAGGGGATAATGCCTTCCTTGCCTCTTCCAGCTTCTAGTGGCCACTGGTGTTTCTTCACTGAGGCAGCATCGCTCCAATTTTCAAATTTCTCTGCCTCTCTATTATAAGGACACTTGTGACTGTACCTGGAACCCACAGGGATAATCCAAGATAACCTCGCCATATCAAAATCCTTAACTTCATCCTGCCTCGAAGGAACATTTTTCCGTATAATGTACAGGTTTCAGGGGTTAGGACCTGATATCTTTGGGGACCATTTTCATCCCACTACAGACTGTCCATGTCACTCAACCAAAGGTGATAACTCTTACCGAGGCTGCCTTCTCCACACAGCTCTCTTCTTTCTGGTTCTAGGAAGACGTCCTGGGAGACTCTCCTTCCCCATCTCTTCAGGTCTAGGGTGGCAACGGCCCACCCTCACTGCCACCAGCAGCATCATGATGCCCAGACTCACACCAGCCCTATGTCTTGTGGTTTTCCTATTTCTGCCCACACAGCACGTATTTCAATTGTCCTAAATGACTAAATTATATGTGCCGTCTCCTTCCTGACAGCATCCTGACAGATACAACCGTACATGTGGTCTCAACATAACAGCCAAAGTGATACCTTTCAAACTGAAGTCAGATCCACGGTTCCCCCTACATTGAGAATAATAGCCAAACTTTTACAGCGTCCCCAAAAGCCCTCTATGATCCGGTGCCCCATTTTTTCTCTTATCTATCGTCTGTCTCCCCTCCCAACGACTCGGGCCTCCTTGGTATTCTAGTTCAAGTCTTGGGGTCCAGCGCTGGCTCTTTCGTCTACCTGCAGTGTTTTCCCCCAGATATCTGTGCTTCCCTCCTTCCCTTCCTTCGAGGCTTTTGCAAGTCTGACTTTCCTAGTGAACCGCACCCTGATCCTCCTGTTTAAAACCGTGACCCCCTGCCATGCCCCACCCCCCCCCAAACGATGATGATGATCTCTTCCTTTTCTGTCTTCTTTTTTCCTCCTAGTAAAACATGTCGCCTCCTGGGATGCTACAAAATTTACTTATATATTAGGCTTAGGGCTGATCCCGTATCTTCTACCGAATGTGAGCTCCACAGTGCAGGCACCATTGTCTACTTTATTCCTGATGCAACCATGTGTAGAAGGACCAGAACAGAGCTCGGCTCGGTAATGATTGGCTGAATGGGCCCATAACTCCTGTGTGGGCAACAGACCTTCCTCTGTGTTGCTAGTAGGAGTGCAAAATGTTAGAAACATTACGGAAAACAATGAGATGTGTACATCCTATTACCTGGCAGTTTATTATTTCTAAGAATTAATCCTACAAATATACTTGAGTATTTACAAAACAATACAGTGACAGTAATTTTTGTTATAACAACCTATTGGAATTGTAAAGGAGGAGGCTAGGGTAATATTATAAAACTATTAGAAAGAGAGAGGATAATGTATGGCTCTGAAACAACGGTTTTGTAAAAAGGAAAGATAAAGAACAAAGTAAAATAATTGCTTTCACTTGTGTTGAGGAGTGTGTGTGTGTGTGTGTGTGTGTGTGCACGTGTGTGTGTGCATGTGTGTGTATTTGCATAGGATGCCCGGATGCACGAGAAGCCGTAGATAGTTGCCGCCTAGAGGACGGGAGTGGAAGAAGACTGACAGTTGACAGCGCATTCTTTGGCACTCTTTGGAATTTTTAAGGATCACCCACATGTGCATGCTTGTACCCATTTAAAATATTTTAAAAGTATTAAAAATATATATTTAGTTTCAGCCTTCACGGCACTTAGAGCCCAGAGGGCCCCCGCTCCTCTGACACTCGTCTCAGCTCCTTCCTTACACGGGCACCTGACGCCCCTTTCTAACCTTTGGGGGTGTTCTGTCCTGTCTTACTTAACTGTCCTATGACTACACTTTGAAAAGCATTAACTTAGTCTCTCTTTTCCAATGCTTAGTCTTTCTTTTCCAATGTCAACATCTGGTTTCTCCCACACCGATTACTTTAAGAGAAATAGATAGCAATCTGCCTTTCAAATGAGCGTACATCTCAGTTCTCAAACCAGCTGACACAAGTGTAGGGTGAGCTGTGTGCTTGACTCAGGGGTAAGGAAAGAGGGAAATAGAAACAAATACCTCAAAATATGATGCAGGCACATACGTACTAACCAGAACCACATTTCTCAAGGTAACAAAAAACAAAAAAGGAATTCAAACATAAACTGGCATTCCCATTAATATCTAAGGGTCACTTTACAGTTGAAAGTGGAGCCAGACCTTAGTATTTCTCATGCTAAAATACTTTCCTGAACCTCTCAAGTTCTCGAAATAGACATCTGCCCAAAGCGCCTCTAGTTCTTTGCCTTTTAATCATTCCTCAGCTGACTCCAGGCAGGCTTCTGTCTCACGGCTCAGCTGCGATTCCTCTTGTCTGGGTTGCAAATGACGGCAATGGGCCTGCTCCATTCTCGTTTCCTTGACTCTTAGCAACACTTGTCACATTGGCTATTCCCTCCTTTATGAAGCTTTTCTGTATCCTCGATAGGCCACCAACACAAAAGTGTCTGACTTCCCCAACCCCATTTACTTAGTACGTGAAGCTACGTCATTAGAACTATGTGTGAGAAACCGGAAGATCCCCCCATGCTCCTTCCAACAGACAGCTTGCACTTCCTGTTGTTTTGTCTTATGTTGAGCACGTCACTAGCTTGAGATGCCTTTGGTCGTGGGTATGACCCTCATCACATGTATTTCTTGACCATCTGAATGAAAACCTCTTGCACATCCACAGAGACAGGACTCCAGTCTGGGCTCAAGTCCCGTCTCCTCTCCTTTTCAGGCGTATGACCTTTGACCCACACTGCTTTTCCTCACATGTAAAACAATAAAAATAGTGAGATCTAACTCTTTAGGTTATTTGACAATTAATTGAATTCTTACGTGTAAGGATCTGCAAATGACGTGTGACCCAATGTATGCTCTGTTGTTATTTCCAGTTTTTCTGGGCAATTTTATCCCAGTAATTGATTTTGGGCCAAGGTCTCCTGATTTTACTAAATCAACAGCTGTTGACTATAGAAGACTGCACAATCTTGGTTTTCTCCATTGAAATCTGGTTCTTGTAACTTAGAAAACTAATAGGAGGCCATAGCAGACTTCAGTTTCCTTAGTTGGGGAGAGGATAAGTCAAAGAAGAAACTAAAAGTGATGGCCAGTATTGCTACAGTGTGGAGTTCCAGGTGTTTACAAAGGTGTCCACATGAAACAGCACAGGAATTGAGACCATCAAGGACTCTCTTCCGTTCAGGAGATGAAGTTGAGTTGATATACTGTATTACGCATTAGGAGTATGGCTGTCTCAAAGAGGAAATCTAATTGCTGCCTAGAGAAGGTCTTCACATAGCTATAGAAGTAAAATGCTTATTTTATTGCATTTTGATGATAACTAAACAATAAAACATATGAATATTGTTTGCACAAATAATATGGATGAACTCTAGCTGATATGAATTCAGCGCAGGTAAAGCTGCTTATAATCTAAGACTGTGGTTTATCTATGGCTGGCATCAGGTTAAAAATCTGAGTTACATATGAACTAGCAGAGGCATCTCAGGACCTCGAGATCTGGTTGTTCTCTTGCTGGTGGGACATGGCTTGTTGGCGTTTGCTGTGGAAGCAGACACCGAGCTCTGCCCCCTCCTCCCCGCCCTATTCATTATGTCACCATGTCACGCTTGTCAATATGATTCTGTCAAACAAGCGAAGCCACGGGAAATACAGAGGGTATAATTTCAGGCTTGACCTTGAGAAAGCAATCTTCTTTTTGATTAAAAGAATAAAGATTTTAATTGTGAGTTAAATAAGAATAATAATAACACTTGGGCCAGAAAACCCAGTGTCATCCCTAAATTCATAGGTAGCAGATTGAAGATGCAGAATGTTTCAAGCCAAAATTACAAATTAGTAATGAACATTTATTTTTTTAAACGAGAAGATAAATTTTGCTTTGTACTCTCAGAGGTCACATGCGTGAGTGGTCGTGACCGGAGAGTCCAGTGTTGATAACATATTTAGCAATGGGATGAACAGCCACGCCAGCTCCTGTGTGATATCCTTGGAGGAAGAAAGTCAAGTGAAAGTAAGGCATATTGATTTTCAGGGCTAGCTGAGACTGTAGATGCTGATAAATTCAGACTCCACAAAATCTGGAGCCACCCCTACTAGAAACAGTCTTGCCAACAGCTACTTGGAAGCCCAAAAGACATTGTCAAGTGACATTGAAACATCTTTGACATTGAACACAATAACTTCCCGCTTAGGAAGTGTGTTCCCTGCTGAACTACCTGTAAGAAAATTTAAGTATTGTTTGCATAAAGTTATAAAGATGACTAATTCATGGGAATTTAAAAATACGGAACTAAAACACTGAACATAGATGTATGTGTCGATGGAGTTGCAGTTAATTTTCTCTAATATTCTTGTACTTTAGAACAGGGTTTAAGATGCTGCTTAATTTTAGAAGAGTTAAGTATTCTTGGTATAATTTCAAAGATAAGCACTAAAGAACATAAATAAAAGTATTTTAACTTTCAAATGAAAAGAGAGGAAAATTAAAAAAAAGAAAAACCCCACAATTCTAGTTGTATTAAAGACTTAATTATTAACTAAAGAAATTATAACATTTAGTAAAAAAAATATAAGGGAAATATCTTTATAATACCAGAGTAGGGGAGAATTTCTTAAATAAGATACCAACAATTAAAACTAGTTATAAAGCTAATCAAATTCAACTCAAAATTTATGTTCTTGAAAGACACTCTAAAGAACATGCAAAAGCAAGGTCCCAAATGGCGAGATGTTTGCAACATGTATCATTCAAAAAAGAGCTTCAGTGAAGCAATAAGGAAAAGAGAAACAACCCAACAAGAATTACGCAAACCTGAGCAGTGATTTCACATAAAAGTAAACACAAAAGACGAAGAAACAGATCAAAAGATGCTGAACCTCATTTTTACTCAAAGTCTTACTGAGGGAAGTCACGCTGAGATGCCATTTCACCTCCACCAGAGCAGATGGATTGACAGGCAGTCAGTAAGTTGGAGTATCCAATGAAGCAATGGAAACACTTGCACCAGCTGGTAGACGGTCAAAGATATGACCCCTGGGGAAAGCAACTGGCATTGCATGATAACCCCACCCTTGAGTATTCAACTTGGCAAACTCCTGCACGTTCACCCCAAGATGCGGTACAAAATACTCGGATATCTGCATATAGTCTCAAGTAAAGCAGAATTAACTCTGCAGAATTGTGGCTGAAAGGGGGTGAATTCAAAGATATCACGAAGCTCATGAACTTATGAAAAGTCTTCAGAAATAGACTAGAGTCAACCTTCCAGGAAAGTCAGAGAGAAACATACGACAGAGCTCATGAGAGTGGCGGCACGCACTGCAGAAATGCACTGCGGGACAGGTCCAGGCAGAAGCTGGGCCGCTCCACCAGCTCCAGAGGCCCACAGCCTGCGGGCTTGGAGGAGGGCTGCTGTGTCCGCCAGCCTCCACTGGGACAGCAGAAACAGCTGCCGTGCACCTGAGGCCTGGCTGAGCTCGTCTCCTACTGGAAGTCTGGCATGGATGTCTACTCGCCAGAACCCCAGGTGTGTTCCTGAGACACTTTTGGAACACAAAATGAGCCCTGTGAGGAAATTGCAAAATATGAAATAGAAAGAACGTTATTAACAACATTAACAGAATAAAAAAAAAGTCATGTGGCCATCTTAATAGATGCAAATAAAACTTTGACACGATCTGACACCCATTCGTGATAAAAATTCTCAGCAATTAGGCATAGAAGGGAGCTTCCTCAATCTGATAAAGGGCATCTACAAAAAACCCAAAGTTAACTTCACCCTTGGTAGAAGAGACTGGCTCCTTTGCCTAAGAGTGGGAATGAGGCAAAGATGCTGGCTGCCACTGCCTTTATTCAACATTGTGCTGGAAGTTCGAGCCATTGCAATAAAGCTAGAAAAAGAGGCAAAAAGATTGAAAAGGAAAAAAGAAAATGTTTCTCTTTCACATAACATCATTGAATATGTCGAAAATGCTAAGGAGTTTCCAAAGCAGCTATCAGAACTAACTAATAAATTTATCAAGGTTGCAGGATACGATTCTGTATACAAATAATAGTTATATTTCTACCTATCAGCAACAAATGATTGAAATTGGAATTTAAAAATTATCATCTATAATAATAAAAAGATACCCAGGAATAAATTTTTTTAATATGTGCAAAACCTATAAAATAAAAACTACAAAATATTGCTGAGAGAATTAAAGACTTAAATAAATAGAAAGATGCATCACATTTCTGGTGTGGAAGGTAAAGCATTAAGATTTCAGTCTTCCAAATGAGTCTACAGAGTCATTACAGCAGACCTTGTTTGTAGAAATTGACAGTGATTCAAGAAGCTGTGCTACAAATGTCCTAGAACAGCCAAGACAATTTTGAGAAAAAAAAGTGCTCTCTGATTTCAGATTTACTATAATGTTGTAGCAGCCAGCCCCGGGGGTCCAGCAGTGAAGATCCCGTGCTCCTGCTGCTGCAGTCTGAGTTCATTGCCCTGTCAGGGAACCACACAACCTGCTTCTTAGTTGTCATCCTGTGGCTGCTGTGCTGCTGAAAGCTACACCACCAGGATTTCAAATACCAGCAGGGTCACCCGTGGTGGACAATTTTCAGCAGAGCTTCCAAACCAAGACTAGGAAGAAGGACCTGGCTGCTAACTTCTGAAAAAACTGGCCATGAAAACCCTGTAAACAGCAGTGGAGCAATGTCTGATGCAGCGACAGAAGTGAGAGGATGGCGCAGAAAGACTGGGCAGGGGGTCTGTACACAGGGTTGCCAGAAGTCAGAAATGACTCAGCAGTGCTGTGTTGGGAGATGTCAAAATTGAAGCTTCTGGAGATAGGAGGGTATGCATTACTTAACCCAAGTGAAGTCCCCAAAAGGGATAGGCTCTAAGCCCCTAACATGATATGTATAGGAATGAGAGACCTCACAAATATCTCAAACTAAAGAGACTTAGAGAAGAACGAGAAGTCATACAAAGACAAATTATTGACAATTATCTTGATTTATATCACTCATTTTAACACAAATTGAATGGAAAAAAAGAAAAACAAAACATAACGTAGCCAAGACGTTTTGTGATATGACCCAGGATCTTGACAAAGAGGACAAATGTGGGGCCAACCTACACTGACCTGGCAGGCTCTGCACTAACAGTGGACCCGATAAGAATGATGAGACCATTTAATTTCTCAAGGACATAAAAGTGTTGCTGGAGGAACATCACTGAAGGATGCCCCAGCCTGTTGTGAAAGCAGAAGAAACAAAAGAACAAACATGACAAGAAACACCTAAATCTTCATAGATGTTCAACACAGACTCATCACGCTGAAGAGACTCTGGAATAATTAAAACAGAGATGTCAAGTATAAAGTTAGTGTCCTTTTCAGGATTGGAGAGTATGTTGGGCATGAATGAGACTCTTGCTAGGAACTGCGTCCTTGGACAGATTAGAACGTTAAATACTTAAAAAGCGTGTGATTGTGAAAACATGGATTTGGAGCGAGGGTAAAGCATAGCATACTGGAGAGATTTCGAGACAGGGATGAATATTAGAGTGGGCAATGCTCTAACGCTAAGTCCCAGTGATGTGGTAGCCACAATACTTTCTCAACGTGAACACATAAGAGTTGCTTAACTTTCGTCTCCGTAAAGTCTATGGCTAGTTGGGTGAGAGAGGCAGAGTCGCCATCTCTGCACTGATCATATCCAGGATCGATATCATAGGTTTACTGGATTGCATATTGCCAACCACAGCAAGGGAGTGGAAAACACGCCCAGGGAGAGGGTCCAGCTCGCGGCATGTGAGAACCTGGGCTCTCCCAGCTCAGCGCCACTCGCCCAGCTGCAGGAGTGAACATGGTCCCTCTGCTCTCCTAACACTGAAGGGTGAATCTATGGCCAGAAGCCATCCAGATGTTGCTCTGAGGAGTGTCCTTGTATAGAATCAGAGCCAGAGTGATACCCTAGGTAGACCACCGGGAGAGAGGGGCCCAATTGACTATTATAGACATCTAGAAATTAAGATACTGTGGCCCAAGGAGATACGTGTGTGTTGTATGTATCAGTAGTCCAATTCAACCCATCTTTATTCCTTTCGGGTTCATTTTGGATTTAGGTATACTTACTTTAGAGAGCAAAGGTCCTGGTGGAGACATGATCTATGATTATCCACAGCCCTGCTTCAGACCACTCTCTTCTGCATTGCAAGACATATCTAAGGGAAGCTGGTGTGGACCACCTTTCTAGAATGAAGTAAGACTCACATAAAGTTTCTTACAGAAGCAGGGAATTGATGAAGCCTTTGAAAAGCAGAAATTAAATATGAAAAGAAACTATCGGAAAGTAGAAAATTTGCCAGACTAAAAAAATCTCCTTAACTGAGCTGCTCTTTCATCCTTTTCAGGATCGGCTCTAACATCTCTGGAACATCGAATAAAAACAGAAGTTGTTTGCCAAGCCACTTGATTGCTGCTGGTTGCCTTGTATTTACAGAAGAGCAAGATTTCTAAGTGGAAGAAAACGAATCTTTAATTTTTATTCATACTCCATCAAACTCAATGGGGGAGTCTAAAATGCTTTGAAGTCTGCCTCCAGTAGGAATGACTTTCTGTGCTAGAAATGTCTTCGTAGTGAAAGTTACAGAGAAAGAGTAGAATGTGCATAAATCAAAGAAATGCTGTTGGAAAAAACCTTTTCATCAAAGGCTTGAGTATCACTTTGAAAGATGAAAGAAATGGAGAATACGTAGACCACAGCCAGAAAAAAAAGACATAAGAAAATCAAGAAAGGTGCAGGCTCTTCAAAAGACCACGGTGAAAGGGAGTGTGTGGGTGTGAAGGTGGTGTGCACTCACGCATTTATGAAGTTTGCCATGTTTCAGCAGCCGGATATGAGAGACGATGCTGGAAATTCCTTGCTTTGCATGTTGAGTGTATCTGTGTTGCACACATTTGCATAATATATGCTGATTGTTCCAAAGGGAAAACGATCTTTTGATGACCACTACTTTGGCATCAGAATAGCGAGAAATGATGGGCCGTCATTACATGCAACCCCTTGGAAGCTGTGAAGGTGGAGGCAACATGTATAGTTATATGCGAAGGTCAGCAGAACAAGGAGGTGGGGATCTCCAACGGACGGGAGACTGAGAGAGGTCCGGGACACCATAGGACCGTCTCTGTGAAGGAGGATATGCTGGGCACAATGCATGTGGGGTTGCACTTGGACCCAGGACGGAAGCAACGTGCACAGGAGGGATCTGGCTACAGCTTTAATCGTGCATCTTCTTACCAGTGCCGAGATTCTGTCTGCTAACAGATGCGATCTGCGTGCTGCTTGAGGCCCTTCCCATAACAGTCAACAGCTGTCCTTAAATGCATTTGCATTCAAGTAACAAACTTCATGGGAACAAGCACTGTAGATGCAAATTCTAGATTGACTCTGTTGCTAATGAAAATTCTTATGCGGGAAGAAAAAACAAGAAACGTAATATAAAGTCTAGTGGCAAATGTCTGAACTCTCAGTATTTTTTAATACTTTGACATTACCAACTTTATTTTTCCACACTTGACATGGACTAGACTGGATGAATTCATGTACCACAGCAGTGTGATAACGGGTGTGTCAATAGCCATCTTCATGTGTATGTGGCATGAGCATCAGGCCTGTTTACTGCATCTTCCTGTAAGGATGGCAGTGATGGCTGGCGCTTATGTCTATTTCCAAACAGACTCAGAGGATCCTCAAATTCCAAGGGGCTCTCATTTGCCCTGGACAGTACTTGTCAGACCCTCCAGTCATGGGGTCATGCCAATTGTTTCTGTGAAATATTCCAAATCTGCTTCTGTAAACTTTATAGTACATGGGAAGAATGCCCAAAATGTCCCTATTTTTTCTGATGTAAAAGATCTAGAATGCAAAATCCTTCGGCATAAAGATATTCCTCAGGACTGTGTAACTCCTCTTAAACATGAGATTATCCTCATTTCTCAACTACTGCATGCAAAGAAGCGATTGTTACCACAAAGAGCAAAGAGTTTAACAGACTTTCCTGCCAAATAAATATTTCACCATTCTTCCTCCTTGAAGTTCCCCTCCCCCATTACTAAATCCTGTTTTGGGCCCAGATTTGAATAAACTCTATTTGAATAATAGAGTTTCTTTTTATCAACTTTTCCCGAATGTCCCTGTAAAGGCCCGAAGGAGAGCATCAATCTCCTGACAGTATGTTCCTCCCGATTTCCGTGATACACTGCACTCCCCCCAAGAACCTGTCCTTCTAGTATGGTAAACAGTAAATCAGAAAACTCTCTTTATTAAAGGCTTGATGGGTGGAGAATCACTTGCTACATCCTCCTTTCAACAGTCTAAAATCAAGACGTCTAATTTTAAAACAGAGAAAAATATCCACTGTTCAATTTCTGGTGAGATCTTAAAATCTCTATAAATGCACTCCATTTTTATTATTGCGCTTAATCCATAGAAATCCCCAGAAATGTGTAGTGATGATTTTTCCCCTGTTTAGCAATGAGAATTTGGAGTCTTTGGTGATAATTTTCAGGGGAATATAATAAAGCGTCTAGTCATAGTTGTCCAGAAATGATGGTAGGATGAGAGGTGACGACGCTCATTGAGGATGAAAGAAAGGAGCACAATGGCGCCCTCAGTGGGACCTCTAAGAACCGAGGAGTGAGCCTTCAATTATGTCATAGAAACTTGCGACACTGTTATCACTTAAATGCGTGATTTCTTATGACAGCACACAGTATGACAACTGTACTAAGAGGATGTCATCTGCAACAGAGGCTCAGAAAATGGGATAAATACATGCGAAATTTTTTATACGAGTACAAGACAAATAAAGCTGAGAAAACATGGTGTTCAAATGGAAACAGAAATGTGAACTCATGTCCCTTTAAAAATAGGTCACTTTTGGGGCCGGCCCGGTAGCGTAGCGGCTAAGTTCTCATGTTCCGCTTCTGTGGCCCGGGGTTCCCCGGTTGGTTTCCCGGGTGCAGACCTAGTCAACACTCATCAAGCTGTGCTGTGGCCGGCATCCCACATAGAAAGTAGAGGAAGATGGGCACAGATATTAGCTCGGGGCCAGTCTTCCTCAGCAAAAAGAGGAGGATTGGCAGCAGATGTTAGCTCAGGGCTAATCTTCCTCAGAAAAAAAAAAGTCATTTTTAGCTCTGCCTCTAAGATGACTGAGAAAGGGTACCAGCCACTGTGTGTGTTCAAGTACAGTAATCACATTTGTTTCCACCAAAAGAAAACCACAGACCTTTGGAAAGCGCTCTAGGCACTTCAATGGGCAGAAACAGTCAAATTGAGACAAGACATCTTTTTATTGCCAGAATTGTGAATAGTTTGAAAGATATCCAGTGTAATGTTCGAATGGACAAAGGAGCTACTTGAAGGCGTTCCTCCATGGAGTTCAAATCATTTAAGCAATACAAAGAAAATAATAATGCCGTGAAAATCTCTGTACTCATAATGAGATTTTCAGAGATCAGCTATCAGATACCCTAAAGGACAAGTATACAAGGATCTCTCATTTACAGAAATAGTGCTTATTGGTGAATCAAATAATGTGTATATTGCATTAAGTTTTTCATGAATGACTAAATCCATCAACACAAATCAAACACTAAGGGTCTAGTTGAACTCTGTTCAGGGTATGTGCGTTAATTAAAGCAAGTTATCTGCAGTAAGAATTAGTCCCCAAAGTTTCAGTGGATTAAACTAAACTAGAAAAAGTGTATTTCTTTTCCACATTTCAGCCCCAAGTGCATTTCAGGTCAACAGTGCAGCTCTCCTCCACGTGCTCATGCAGGGCTCCAGGCTGACGGCTGCTTTGCCACCTTCAATAGGGTTCCCACCATGTGTTACATGTCCATTCTGCAAAAGGGGAAAGAGCTGAAAGTTCTTTGGCTAGAACATTCTATTGGCTAGAATCTAGTCACATGGCTACACCTAACCACAAGGAAAGTTAAGAAATGTAGATTATCTGTATGCTGAGAAAGCAGAGGAAAAGGGTTTTGGAGACCAGCCAGCCAGTCTCTGCCACAGTGCCCAGCAGCATCATTTTAATCAGACACAAAACATTCCAATTGGAATATAATCTTAAACCCATCACAAAGTTTCATCTGCTCTTGAGTATTCTCTCCAATGGCCAAAATCCTCCACTATAGATGCCCACTGTGAAAAAGCACAACGAATAATGGGGAAGATACTATTTGCAAATACCCTGAGCACAGAGAGATTTCTAGAACTATCTTTGTGTGATGGGCAGAGGACAGGCTCCTGACAGGAGCAGATGCAGTGTGCATACATTCTCAATGAGGATGGAAGGAGGCAAACTCAGATTTGGTCAATCTCACTTGTTTTACCCCTAGGACCAGCCCTATTAATGGAAATAGGGATGCACCAGACCCTGCGACCTTGCTAGAGGAAGTCAGAGAAGTCAGTGAGTCTTTTTACTCTTTTAATGCTTAGAAACTCTGAACATAAAACAGCAATCACTCATTCGCATAGTAAGTATTGCTTAAAATCAGAAAATCCAAGTCTTACTCTGGGCCATGCTCTCCCTAAGCACAGGAGTGTGACTTCTGGGCAAGAAGGCATCGTGGCTGTGAGCAGGTAGAGAGCCCCACAACTGGAGAAAAGGAGGACTTGCCAGCTCCATGGCTCCCCAAGGCCTTCGCTCTGACCTCAGAAGACAGCAGCATCCTTGTCTGTGATTGGAGCGAAGGTTTGTACTGATCCTCTAAAATGATTTGCTGCTAAGGCACCACCAACATGGTGGGTCATAATGCTGAGCACGCCTCTGCCATTTAATTGCTAAAAAGGTGGAGCATCAGTTCCCATTTGTTCTTCTGGAATATCAAGAATTAAGGAAACATGCCAAAGAGATGAGTACAGAGAAAAATGGCTCTTGGCTCATTTCTTGCCCCACCATTTTTATTCCAACATTCAACCCAGGACACCTTTAACTGCTTCTCCATTGCGTCCTCACTTCAGCCTCTAGTAATACAGCTTCAAAGTACTTGAGGGAAAAACTTCCAGAACTGCAAAGAGAAATGGACAACTAACAATTGACAGAGATTCTCAATACCCATCTCTCAATAATGTATAAGGCAAAGGAACTAGAATACAAACAAGTAGTTTATCTAAAACAAGTACACAAAAAGTCAGTAAGAATCTAGAAGACTTGAACAGCAAAGTCAACCAAATTGACTTAATTGACATTTATATAACAATACATAACAACAGCAGAATATACATTTTTTCAATTGCAATGGAAAAATTGACCAAGATAGACCATATTCTGAACCATAAAATGAGTCTCAATAATATTAAAAATATTCAAGTCATATAAAATATGTTCTAGGCCACAATAGAATTAACTTTGAAATAAATAACCTGGAAAACCCACAAGTGTTTGGAGACAAATTAGGACAATTTTAAATAACACTTGGTTTAAAAAAAGAGATAAAAAAGGACGTTCTACCCAGGATAATATGCCAAGAAAAAGAAATAAAAAGCATTGATATTGGAAAGAAAGAATAAAGCTGTTTTTGTGGATGGCGTGATCATTGACACTAATGTAGAAACTCTGATGGAATCAACAATTAGTCTTCCAGAACTGATAAATGATTTTAGCAAGGTTGCAGCACACCAGATCAATAAACAAGAAAAAATTTATTTCTATTAACTGGCAACTAACAATTGCAAACTGAAATGTGAAAAAAAAGGACAGTACCTTTTACAACAGCGTAAAAAATTTAAAAATTAAATACATAAGGATAAATTTGACAAAAGTAAAAGACCTGTAACACACAAAAAAGACAAATTATTGCTTTGAGACATTTAAGATAACACGAATGAATGAGGAGATAGACGTGTTCACAGATCAGAAGTTTCAATATTGTTGGTATGTCAATTCTCTCTCATTATAGCTGTATAACCAACACAATACTTATCAAAATTCCAGTGAACTTTCCATAGAAATTGACCACCTGACTCTAAAATCCACTGAAAATGGAGAGGGCATAGAATAACCCAAACAATTTTGAAAAAGTTGAACAAAGTTGGAGGGCTGACATTACCTAATTTTAAGGTTTACTATAAAACAACTGTAATCAGGACAGTGTAGTTTGGGTATAAAAATGGGCAAATAGATCAATGGAATGGAACGGAGTCCAGAAACAGACTTATACAGGTATAGACAACTGTTTTCTTACAACCGTGCAAAGGCACCTCCATGCAGAAAGGGTAGTGTTTTCAATGAGTGGTGCTGGAAAAATTGGATATCTATATGCAAAAAACTGAAACTTTGATCCATACTTTGCAACATATGCCAAAAAACTCCCACAAAATGGATCACATACTTAAATGTAAAGCTAAAATCATAAAATTTCTAAGAGAAAACATAGGACAAAAATTTTTAACACTGGCTCAGGCAAAGATTTCTTGACTTTTATACAAAAACTCTGATCCATAAAAGAACAAATTGACAAATTGGATTTCATTGAAAGCAAAAGCCATTGCTATTCAAAGACTTTCTGTAAAGTAGTAAAAAGACAAGTCACAGCGTTGGAGAAAATATTTGCAAAGGGTATGTGAGTTAAAGGACTTGTATCCAGAATACATAAAGAATTCTCAAAATACAACAATTTTAAAATGAGCAAGCTATTTGAATAGACACTTCAGTAAGAAACAAAATATGTGGGTGGCAAATGTTCCACATCATTCGTCTTTAGGGGAAGGAAATTCAAACCTCAATGAGAAAGGACACCACGCTCTCCAGAAGGCTGACTGACCACACCACGTATTGGTGAAAAAGTGGGGAACTGAAGCTCTCATCACTACTGGTCGAATGTAAAATGGTACAATGATTTTGGAAATAATCTGGAAACTTTTTAGAAGGGTAAATATGCACCTGCTATGTGCTCTGGCCATTCCACTCCTAAGTGTTTACCCAAAATGAAAGAATTAGCATATTTCCATACAAATACCTACACGTGAATTTCATGGCATTGAACTTGTAATAGTCAAAAGGTGAATAGATAAACGAACATGAATCTCAAAATTACTATAAGGAAAAAGGAAGTCAGGCAAAAAGGAGTACATAATGCACGGTTCCATTTATACAAAATTCTAGTAAGTGCAAAATAAGGCAGAAAAAGCAGACGAACAGTTGCCTGGGGCTGCGTAGGAGTCACAGGACAAGGAGCACAAGAGGCAGCAGGGACCCCAGATGGTGGATGTCTTCACTGTCTTTGTCCCGATGATGTTTCCTCAGGTGTACACGTGTCAAAGCTCTTCAGGTTACACTCTTTAAACATGCACACTTTATTGTCTGTCAATTCTACTCCAATGGACTTGTTAAAAAAAAATTAGAAAATGCAACGTGTTGACTTAATGATGACAATCCCCTTTTGCAGCCTCAATCCCCATGGGTGAACTAGAATTATGAACTGGAACTTCCTGTTTCATGAACATGGGGTGCAATGAACCAATGAACCACACTGACTTTCAGATGCCTGAGCATGACTTCTGAAAGAGGAGAATATGGCAAACTTACCAAAAGTGGCAAATCTGTATCCTAAATGGGCCCTGGGATTTTACGCAAGAGCTGTTTGCAAATTTACTCCGTAAAGTGGACTTTTCTTAATTTTAATGATACTTTTAACTTCTTCAAGAGAAATCAATGACTTGAGTGTGAGAAGTTAATAAAAACATTGACTACAACAAATATCTGAAATTGATGTAGACAACACTTGCTTTTTTGCAAGTTTAAAATAGTATCAATTTATTCTAGCATGTTAAATGTGTATTTAAGTTTTTAAAAGTAGAAGGTTGGTAATCAGTAGTAGCAGTTAAATTCTGGGCTTCTAACAGAAAGCACAAATCTCTAAAAAAAAAAGAAGGGATCTTTTTATCAGACTTCCCTTGTCTGATTACTTTGTCCTCGCAGCATACTCCTAAAACTCCTGGGGGCATAACGGATCAATGGGAATGCATTTTGGCTCATTCCTTTCATCAAGAGAGAGCATTCTCCATGCAAAAATAAAAGAGGGCCAAGAGCTGGCATTACTACATTCAAATTGATACGTTGCCTGCCCTTGAACTACTCCTCAGAGGCAGGGTTGATGGACATACAGACAGCTGTAAATTGGTAGGAGATATGAGATAAATCCAGGATATAGGAGGGTGACAATGAACCAGCTACAAGGAAGGACATCAATGTCTGCAACGGAAAGAGGGGGCCACGAATAAATGGGGAGGATGGGAGCACTCTGGTCTGGGTAAAAAGTGTGTGGGGCAGCTGGAACCAGAGGGAGTGGCCCCCCCTGGGGTGTCTGGGAGAAGAAGGTTGATGGGAGATGAATGAAGCCAAAGGCGGGTAGCAGCAAGGAGAACATAGTGCTTGTGTAAGTGGGGCCCTGGGGCTGTCATGTTGGGCCAGCAACACTTGGCACTGCAGATACCTGTGTGTGCAACACGGTACATGCTGTGTGTGTGCATTTGTGTCTGTGTGTGCCTGTGCGCACAAGCACATGCGTGCACTAGGAAACAAACCTTGAATATAGACATTCATGCCTTCTGACTAGACTAGACACATCATATATTAAAGAGCAAGATGTCTGAACAGAAAGTAAGGTGACAAGGGACGATGGCGGCAGAGAAGCAGCAGCCCACAGGGAGTGTGGCGAGTGGACCTCCGACCCGTCAGACCCAGGGCACAGGGCCTAAGGCCCATAATACTTTTAGGAACCCATGAGTATGTTTTAATTTTACTTTCTTTGAAAATAAGAAGAAAAATGAAGACGATAATAAATCCACAGCAATGAATTTAGCTTACAGTGTATTTGTCTTAGCTCTGACACAGTCACAATTGGTACATGTTCTTGCTGTATGTTTCACCGAGGAAGCAGCTTGCAAGGGCAACAGTGCCTCAGGCCCGTGAAGTCACCATGGACCCTGCTTGAAGGAAGCTGCTTACAGGCTTCATGTCCTATTAAGTGTTAATCCCAGGGACTTGTGTAATGTCGGCGGGACCCTCAGGTACCTCGTTGTGGACAGTGGCACAATTTGCCTGGATCAAGAAGCAGGAGCAAGTGAGGCGCTGAAGAGATGTGTTTGCTGTGGGGCCTCAGAAGATGCCTAAACATCCCCTCCCTGGGCAGGTACATGGCCGAGAGGGACCAGGTCAGAATGGGCAGCCTCTGCTCCAGGGAGGCCACAGCATCTCTCCGATCAGGTCCCCCTCCTGCTAAAATCATGTGGGTGTTGCCTTGACTACAGGCCAAATTTACTAAAAGGACCATAGGAGGAATTTTACCATCTAATTCCAGTTTGTCTTTGCTTCCTTATCTCCAGGGGAAAAAAAATCAGAAGAGAATTTTGGTTAGACAGCAAAACGGTGACACCGTTCAAAAACACATCAGGGGAGGAGGAGGTGGGCCCTTACCCGCCGAGAGAGAACACTGTCAGGATACACCATTAAAGGGGACCCCGAGCAGGATACACCATTCATCCAACCTTTGGAAAATTGCCATGAGTATTGCAAAATAGCAGTATCCACAAAAATTATTCTGATAAAGGGCTTTAAGTCTCTGAAGCTTTTTAATGCTAAAACACGGTGTTTGTAGCCAAGTCCACCCTTCCCTGTTTTTCCTGTTGTGGTTGCATCTCCCTGTCTTGCTTTGCACTGCAGTGGGTGAGGATGCGCTGTAGGGCTCCCACCACGTTTCAGAGCTGAAGGATTCATTCTGCTGTGAGGGTCTCAATGTGGGCAGGACTGAACTCGGGCTTTTAGTGTTAGGAGTGTTATGAATTACCGCCTACCAACTGAGTGTGAGTGCAGAAGGCACTGCCTGAAGGATCCGTACACAATACTGGAGAGGGTTCATCGGCTTTTGCAGAAGAAGTAAGTGGTCTAAAAAAAACCAGAAGCTAAGTAAGATGGGATGACACCCAGTCCACTTCAGTGACACAGATGAAAATCTCAAAAGTGATGATTCATGCAGCTGCTGATGTCTGTCCACCCTCAGCAGGCAGAAGAGGAGATGGAGCGTCCAGAGGAAGAACAGACGTGACCTGCTGTCCACTGCCCGCCTCCTCTGCAGGGCCACCCCTGGCCCAGGACACGCGCACCGTGGATGTTGGTAACGTTGGACGTGCACTCCTGACAGGAGCTGCTGAGAGCTGAGGTGGTGGGCATGCTGGATGGTCTTCTTTTAATACTTCTGTCTTCTACGTTGTGCTTCCTGCTCTTTTTTTTCTAGTAACGTTCACAGTTTATAAACAGATTTTTAGTCTTAGAATTTTTTTTACCTCTTTATCCATCCTTAAAAAGGAGTCCTTCTGAACACCTCTTGTTTCCACTCTCCTTGCTCAGAGAGGGCTGGGGGTCAGGTCGCTGGGCACAGAGCTCCTTGCTCTGTATGGGGCATCTACATTTGGGGCTGATTCAGGGCTGCAGGGTGACACCCACCCTCCCTCAGTGGTAGTGGGCTGGTGTCCAAGCTAGAGACATAGTTGAGGTTTTAGAACTGATGCTCTCGGGGTGTGTGAAAAACACGTTGACCTTAAATCCTTCTTACACCCTGACAACAGGTTTTATTTCAACTGAAGAGCTGTGGATTTCAAACATCTGTCTGACTCTGCGGAGACAACCAAGCTGTGGGGGTAGTGTTCCCCTCTGTTCAGTGCTTGAATACCGGGGGGTATTGGGCAAAGGGGAGAAAAGGAAAAAAGCATTTAATATTTCACAACTATCTCCTATTTCTTATGTGCACAAATATTTCCTAATTAAAATATATAATTTACAAATTATTCTACAGAATTTACCATAAAAAGCTTTCTATTCATACTCACCAATAGCATAAACACACAACTTTCGTTAGAGTTGTTATAAAGTTAAAATGAATTAGTTGACAATTAAATTAGTTTCCTTGGAACAACAGCATATCATCTATATTGGGCCATTTGGAAAATAGTAGAAGATGAACCAAAATTATAGGATAATTTGTATGATTTCAATAAGCTTTGATGAAGAAATAGTGAGGCCCTCACTCGAATTCTACTCCCATGTCAGCATCTACATCTCTGCAAGGAGGAGAGCTTCTGAGAGCCCTGTAGTATCACAGAAAGGAGTATAAAGATTTAAACTCCTGCCTCCAATTCCAGTAATATTACAGCACAATCAATGATTCTCTTCTTTTATAATTTCCAGCAGTTCTCATTGCCAATTAGCCTTTGAATTTGCAAAACATCCGTTTACAAATTGTACGTGTAAGTTACTTGGCAGGTGGCAATATATGTTGGTCTGTGGGCGTGCCAGTTGCAATAAAGGAAAGGGAACAGTAAACGAAGGAGCATGTTTGGTTAGACATAAAGCGTTTTAATAAAAGGATCAAGGCAGGTGCGCTGAAATATGAGGAAATGGGAAAACTTGGCACCAGCATTTTTAGAAGGATGTGTAACTCTGAGCCAAACAGGAAACCATAGCTATTTCCTGTCCCCTGTGGGCCATTTAAATACTTAAAATTGCTGTGAGGGCTCGGGGGAAGTGGGTCCGTGGCTGGATTCGCATTGCCCATCGCAGATCGCCCAGCTATAGTCTTCTCTTTACGCTACAACTTCAATATATTAGATAATTCCTTATATTTCATATGATTCGATAAATGAAAACCTTTCACCATCTGACACCAAGTTCTTTGCCCCTTATGCTTCTTGGCTCTCTCTTTTCTTCCCATATTTAACAGGCAGGGAATGTGGCATCCATGTAGGTACACGATAGAAGGCAGAGCTCATGGGACAGCTCTGAAGGAGGCTCGTGGGGTGGCTACAGATGTGCCGGGCCCTCTCCACTGCAGTGGCTACACTGCGTACCCCATTGAATAGTTGGGACCTGCCCATTGGCGATGGCCAACAATTAAACTGGTGTCCGTTTCCAGCCAACAAAGTCAACATGAAGATTGTGCAGACTGCATAGTGTTGTCTGCAATACGTTGTGTTGTTTGCCAGCAGCTTTGAGAAAAAGTTTGAAAGTACTGAGAAAGAAACAAAAGCACAGCTCATTCTATAGGGAAAAATACATAAATGTCCACAAAACTGCATGCCTCCCTGCTTATCCTCCCCTCGGAATCCCACCACATCAGTACCATTAGATGAAACCCACCACCGAAGGACACAGACATTTCTCAACACCTCTCTGTGGATCTCTGGTTACAGTACTTTCCCCGGGACACGTATTTTGTTATTTCGTTTTGTGTCTTCTTGATGGTTCAGTTTCTGCTAAGGAGCATCCCAAGAGACCACGGCCAGCATTTCCTCTTGTTGAGCCAATATCTTGGTCTTTTATGTAACGAGAGTTGCCCCCAAGATTCAGCAGATGTCATTTGGCCCTATCATAAAATCCCAGGGACATAGTCATGACAACCCAGGTCTGAAGCATGTGTGTGCCATGGTGATGAGGTTGGAGGGGGTGCTGAGTGAGGCCCATAAGGTGTGTGCTGTCAGAGAGTTGTGCCTGAGCTGGGAGAACGAGGTTGCTTCTGAGGTTGGTGCCATGCTAGAATGAGGGAAGTCTGTGAATCCTAATTCTGGTGTCTGGTGAGGTGTGTTAGGACTGGCAGATATCACAGATCTAGAAAGATAAGAGGACCAGGTCCAAAAATGAACTACGTCAAGAGTCAGGAAGCGTTCAGTACAGGACTAAGGAAAGGGCCACATTTAAGGAGATTCAAGACTCAGTGGGAAAGGCACATATACAAGAAAACCCTAAAGGTGAGTTCCAAACATGTACGGGGGGGCCAGCCTTTTCCCTTCTGGGTGGCCTGCCTGCGCAATGGCTTGTAGGTGTCCTTTTGGCCAGGGAGGACTTAGGGAAGGGGAATGCTTCTTGAGGCCCCCTGTGCATCGCACACCACAAAGAACTGATCTGGTCCTGGGCGGAGGTCCCCAAACAGGACAGCAGCCCTCCCAAGGGCTCTCCCATCTGAAAAGAGCCATCACCACAGAGTGTCTCAAAGTGTGTTTCAGCCATAATCAGCATCAGAGAAGTGATGTAACAGCTAAAAAAAATCCCTGCAAATTAAAAAATCTGGCCTGTCCATTAGCACTGTGCACTGCGGTGTACCCACACCCACAGTGTTAACAATTGGTATCTTAGAGCCGCACTCTTAGACAAAAGCCGATAGGTAAGAAGCAACAGACTTGAGGAGAACCTCTAACAAAAAGTATGGAAACAAAGACAGAAAAAAGAAAAATGAGAGAACTCGGAAGAAGAGAGATACTGCAGGGAGCGACAGAAAACTTCAAGTTAACTATAACTAATACCTTAAGGGACACAAAAGAAGAAATTCTCCTCTTGAAAAGAGGAAGATAACGGGATGGATCAGGGACTGGGGCCCAGTGTGGGAGAGATGAAGGGAGAATTCTCAGGATGAAATGAAATGATGTCTAAAATTCCATCTGTGCTTCAGTCCAGAGAATAGCCAATGAAGTTAGAGAAGGAAACAGGCTCTAGAAGGAATACCCCCAAGAAAAAGAAGAATCTGACAGATTGCTCAAGGTGTCTGACTCTAGTGGAGAGAGCTTTCCCATCTGGCCGGAGGGTTTGGGAACGATAGACCTTCGGTGTTTCCAGTGTCTACTCCTGTGAGATGACCCCAAAACTTAGTGGCTGAAAATAACAACTTACTGTTATCTCCCAAGTTTCTGTGGGTTGACAAGGCTCAGCAGGGGACACTTGGGGGCCTCCTGTGTGATTACTGTTAGATATTGGCTGAGAATGGAGTCACCTGAAGGCTCAGCGGCTGGACATACAAGATGACTGTTCACGCACATGTTTGCGCCTGGGTGGAACCTGGAACAACCTGAGAATGGCCTGGTAGCTCCCTCTGTCCACATGGTCTCTCCACATACTGACTTGGCTTTCTCACACCATAGCCATCTTAGGGTAGCATAATTCTTCCATAGTGGCAGCTATGAAGACTTCTCACAACTTAGCCTCAGAAGCCCCAGAACATCTCTTCTACCACATCCTTGGTCAAGCGTTAGCCATAATTCAAGAGGAGAAAACTACAAAAAGTCATGAAAACTGAGAGGCATAGTTCCTTGGGGCCATCTTTGTAGGCAAGCTCCCACATTGATCTAATGAAGTAAATAATCCAACCACCCGAGGAAATGTAGTACTGAAGGAGAAAAGAATGTGTATACATAGCTGCATAGGCGAGAACAATAGTTACTTACAATTAAGTAACCACTAAATATTGATTTAACTAAAAAAAGTATGACTATACTACGAGGATAGGGTAGGGCAGTGCCTGTGTGGGGCTGATGCGGGGTGAGGTGTGTGGGTGCAGGACCAGGTGGGGAAGGGAGACAGGAGGGCGTGGAACCGAAGGCAGCGCCCACTCTCGGCCTGTGCAAGCGCAGGGCCAACACCGGAGAGTCATCTCCCCAAATTTTGCATCCTCCAGACTTTGCTTGCCTCCTGTTGCTCCCTGCCTAGGCGGCAAGGAAGGAGTTCATCTCCGATTTTCATCTTCCATGTAAGAAATCAGTGGATAATGATTACATTTAAAAATCCAGGCATATGAGTACAGTTTCAATTTTAGAAGATGAAAATATTCTGGAGCTCAAAATGTTCTGGTGGTGATGGCTACACAACAGTGTGAAAGTTCTTAATGCCACTGAACTGCCCACCTAAAAAGAGCAAAATTGTTATGCATGTATTACCACAATAAAAAAATACATATATATATTTAAATGGTTTTAAAAGCAGCCAATAGAAATTTAAAAAGAACAATTGGGGGGGAAATCAAGGAATAGCTAATAAGGCGTGTTATTTAGAAATAATAAAGGTAAACAGCGAAAGTAGTTGAAAGCAGTTTTCTCCGGGATGTGGGGAATCAGGACTGGAGCAGGAGCTCACTCTTCTTTGCTACAGAGCTTGTTGCAGCCTTTAACTTTTTAAACCATTTTCATGTATTACTTTGAAAAAAATAAGAATTTATTCTAAAAGTTTAAAACTATACCATTTTGAATAGTGAGGGAAATAATCTTGGTTTACGCACTCTATCTCTAGGAAAACAAATGTCCTGGATATTCTAGGACAGGACTAATTTCACATATTTGGTTCTATTTTCTTCACAAATATACTTTTACTCATACGGTTGCTACTTCAAGAAGCTCCTCCAGAACAGTCACCTTCACTCTGGAAGATGCCAATGAAGATGGATAACAGTTCACAGAAACCAGCACATGTGAGATGTGAGCAAAGTAAACAGTTCTTTAGAGCAGTAAGCAGTACTTAGAAAAAGAATAAATCCTTCACGGTAAAATAAGATGCTTTTGCTTATGAATCCCAAGTTAAATCTGTTTCTGTGCTAAAAGGATTACTAACAGAATTTCTTCAAACAGAAAGGAAGTTAAAAGAGAGGGAAAGAAGAAACAAGAAGAAAAAATAGTAAATATCTGGGTGAATATGGGCAAGTTTCGTCTTCCTGAGTTTTCACTTTGAAAGTTGAAAGCAGAAATTATAGCATTATCTGATGGGGTTGTGAACATATGTAGATGTGATATGTAATAAGACAACTGGAAAATAGTGAAAGAAATATAAAAGGACTCAGGGGAGAACAGTTTTTTGCATTCCACTTGAAGTGGTAAAATTATTGGTTCTAAGCAGAAATGTAAAATGTTGAGTATGCGTATTGCAATCTCTAAACAAGCACTAAAAGACATAGTAAAAAACACAACAGGTAAGTTAGAATGAAATACTAAACAATGTTCTTGTAACCCACAAGAAGGCAAGATGGGAGAAAAAGTAACACGACACACAATGAACAAGTAATGAAATGGTAAAGATAAATCCAAACACATTGGTAATTACATTAATGTAAATGGCATAAATACACCAGTTAAAAGATAGAGATTGTCAGAATGGATTTAAAACAGATTTTCCAATTATATTGAGTCTATAAGAAACTCAGTTTAAGTATAATGACATAGGTGAGAAAAAAGCTAACGAATTGGACATCCACAGGTGAATAAATGAACCTCAAAATGAACTTCACACCTTGTACAAACATTAATTCAGACGGGTTCACAGAATTACATATAAGACTATAAAACCTCTAGGGAAAGAAAGAAAATCTTAGGAAGCTAGGGCTGGCCAAAGCGTCCCAGGACTTGACAGCAAAGCACGACCCATAATAGGAAAAATTTGTGAGTTGAATCTCATCCAAATTTAAAAGTTTGCTCTGCGAAAGCTTGTGAGAAAAGAAATATTAGCAAATCATGTATCTGACAAAGGATTGGGATCCAGAATATATATATTTATCTCAATATTCAACAGTTGAAAACAATCAACACTACCTGTAAGTGGGCAAAGGACGCTAACAGACGTTTCAACAAAGAGGATATACAGCTGGCAAATAAACACGTGAAAAGATGCCCAATATTATTAGCCACTAGAGAAATGAGAATTAAAACCATAATGAAATTCCTCTACATACCTATCAGAATGACTAAATGTAAAAGTACTGACAACACCAAATGTAGGTGAGAATGCAGAGAAACTGGATTGCCCATGCATTGCTAGTGGAACGTAAAACAGTGCCACCACTCTGGACAACAATTTCGCAGTTTCTTATAAATGTGCAACTACCATGTGATCCAGCAATTGCAATCCTGGGCTTTCATCCCAGAGATGTAAAAACTTATACTCACACATACTACTTGTATGTGAATGGGGTGTGATTTATAGTAGCCCTAAACTGGAAATGACCCAGACTTTCTTTACTAGGTGAGTGGTCAAACTGGGCTCCATCCATACCATGGAATACTGCTCAACATTAAAAAAGAAAGACCTTCTGGTGTAGGTAATCACCCAGATAAACCTCCAGGATTATGCAGAGTGGAAAAAATCAGTACAAACTCCATTGATATAAAATGTCTGAAATGACAAACTTTTAGAAATGGGGAACAGATTAGTGGTTGTCAAGGGTGGGGATGGTGGACGGATGTGGGTGTGTTTACAGAAGGCCAACCAAGAGATCCTCATGCTGTTGGTGGATGCACGAACCTACAAAGACAATAAATTACGTAGAACTTAATACACAAGCACGCGCTCACGCACACACAGAGTCACACAGGGCCACACAAATGAGTGCAAGTAACACTGGAGAAATGGGAATAAGATCCGTGGTTTGCAGCAGTGTCCACAACCTGCTTGTGAGATCATACTAGTCACACAAACTGTTACATTGGGAGAAACGGGAAAAGGCTCTGCATTATTTCTTACAACCGCATATAAAGCTACAATTATCAATAAAATGTTGTTAAAGAGATAAAATGATTTTTTTAAAATTAAAAAGATGGTAATTCTCATAGCCTAAGGAGATATGATGACTAAATATAATGTTGCATCCTGAATTTGATTCTGGAACTACAACACAAGAGGACAGGAGTTAGAAACAAAGGAATCTGAGTAAATTAATTGATATTAATTAACCAATAACAATGTATCAATGTCGGCTCATCAAGTATAACAAGACAATAATATGGAAAACTGGACCCCAGGTACATGGGAACCCTCTGTAATATTGTAGCAATTTTCTATAAATGTAAAATTGCTCTAAAATAAAAAGTTTATTTTTAAAAAGTAAATGGATAGAAAATATACACAATGCAAACCCTAATTTTTCAGAAAATCTGGAGTGGCTATAGTAATATCAGACTTTAGAGAACAGAAACTTACTTGGGATAAATTGGAACCTAATAGTAAAAGTGTCCATTCACCAAAAAGTCCAGCAACCCTGAACGTAGATTCACCCATCACCACATCTTCAAAATACGTGAAGTAAACACTGGAAGGACATATAGACAAATCCACGACGGGGCAGAGATTTCCACACTCCTCTCTCGGAGACTGATCGAACTAGCACATACACGTTTTTAGCTGCTCTGTTCACAATACCAAAAATTGGAATCTGTGGTCTCAAAAGATTATATACAGGTTCCATTTATACGACATTCTCAAGAAAGTGAAATTATAGTAACAGAGAAAAGATGAGCGGTCGTCAGGGTCTGGGAGTCGGGGCGAGGGTGATTACAAAGGGATGCTCAACTGTCTTCTATCTCGATTGTGGGTGTGGTCACATGAGTCTCTACAGGGCGTTAAAATTCATAGAGCTGTACATCCAATGAAAGTCTCTGTTATTGTATATGAAGAATAAAAATCTAAAAATGCCAATGCCCTATTTGTCTTAGTTTGTGCGGGCTGCTATAACAAAATATCACAGCCTAGCAGGCTTATAAACAAAAGCGTATTTCTGATTTTTCTGGAGGCGGGAAGTCTGAGATCGAGGTGCCTGCATGGTCCAGTTCTGTGCCTGGTGAGAGCCTGCGTCTGGGCACCAGCCGTCTTTTCACTTGCGTCTATATGGCGGTTCTAGAATTGGTTGACTTGCCTGACATTAAGCAGGCACGGAGTAGAGGCTCAGTGAGTACTGGCTGACTGTTCACTCTGCCCTTTTCCATCAAAGCAGATGTGACATTAAGGGTCTCTCTACACTGTGCTCTCCCTCAGGGACCTCTCTCACTCCTGGACTTTAAATACCATCCACATCATTATTAACAATAATAATACATACTATTGATATTAATACTCTGGAAACATAGGCATTCTTAGACTGGGTTGGGTTGTTCTGCTTCAATGGGTGAAGAAGAAGACGTGGTGAGAACAAGGAGGAGTTCCTCCCTCCCTTGTTTCCTTCCTTCCTTCCTTTCTTCCTCTGTTTATTTTATTAAAAGAGTGAACCTTCTGACCATTGGTCTCACTGAAGAAAGACCAATGCAATGGAAAATAGCATTAGTGGGGTGGACCAGAGTGAAGGATTTAGTTGGGGTACAGCCATGACTGATGAGGACAGTACATAAGGTCTTTCTCTTAGTTTCTGGGACAGAGAAGCTAGGCATTAAAGGACAGGGTGTGTGTATGGGGTGCTTCTGTACCTGCTCTTCTGAAGAAGGTATTGGCCCATAAGCTGTGGGAATGATCATATCTCACTATTGACCTTTGTTGTGTTTTGCATCACAATTCTCTTCCACTAATCCCAAACTTTCATCGATGTTTTTGTGGGGGGGGTTGTGGGTTTTTGTGAGTGTGTGTGTGAGGAAGATTGGCCCTGGGCTAACATCTGTTGCCAATCCTGCTCTTTGTGCTTGAGGAAGATTGTCCCTGAGCTAACATCTGTGCCAATCTTCCTGCATTTTGTATGTGGGATGCCACCACAGCACGTCTTGGCAAGTGGTGTGTAGGTGCACACTCAGGATCTGGACCAGCGAACCTCAGGCTGCCGAAGTGGAGTGAGTGAACTCAATCACTATGCCACAGGGCCAGCCCCTCATGGATGTTTTTGCTGCCTATGTCAGGCAGGCATTAGCTGTACAGAGGAGAATTCAGTAAGGGGCCTGTGTCCACGATCGACATGGTGAAGAGAGGAAGGGCCACCCTTCTCCGTGTCTGACATGGTCCTCTCCAGCCCAGTGTTGGGCAGATGCCGTGGAGCGGAGAGCATCAGCAGAAAGCAGCAATGCTCAGGTGTCCCCCAGTCCCGTCGGTGTCAGGACTGGAGAGATGGCTGGTGAGCAGAGTGTAGTGCAGACCGCAGCAGGAGTGCGTGCCGGGCTTCCTCCCCACGCCCATCCCAAACAGAGGAGGGAGGAGGGCACTGGGACGGAAGGACGCAGGTGCGAGCGCCCGGCCAGCACAGTGAGTCGCCCGCACACAGAAAGAAGGAGCTGAGGGGGTGGTGAAATGCACCCCAGGTTCCAACACCTGGCTGTGCTACCTACCAGCTGAGTGACCGTGGTCAAGTTAACCTCTCTCGGCTGCAGTGTGCTCGTCTGTAAACAGGCAATAACAAAGGTGCACTATCTTTTCAGATATTTACGAGCAATAAGTGTGTTAACACACAGTAAAGCACTCAAAACAGCCCTGGCACACTAAGTGTTTAGTATTATTGTTTAGCAATTATCTCTCTGATTGCAATTATTTACTCGTAAATCAGTCTCGCCTTATTACCTTGTGAGCTCCTAAATGAGGGAACAATTTCTTATTTTTCTTTGTATCTCCAGATTCCAATTACTGCCAGCATTTGGAAGGTAATCAATAGAAATTGACTGAGTATTAATTGTAATATTGTGATATGTGTTGTGTATATGTATGTATTTAAAATAACGTGCATACATTACAAATACAGAATAGTATTGACTGTACTATTTCAATGTGGAATGACCACCAACATATTAATCGCAGGCCTCCTGATTTCTTCCTTTTGAATGATGGACCCTGAGTTAGCTGTTGCTGGGGAACACGCCTTGGCCTTCAACATCTGCCATCACCGCCGAGGGTGTTCTCACTTTCTGAGACAGGATGGGCGGAAGGGCCCCCAGGTCTCCATCGATGATGGGAGCTGTGGATCTTTCACTGATGCTTTCTATATTCCAGCCTAAAATCTGTATCTCTTGATTCTGCAGTTAATGCCCCCTTTATGAGAAGAACCACAAAAACAAGAAGAACCAAAGAGAACTAGCTGGTCAATCATCCTCCTGACTGAGAGGATGCTAGGTCCTCAGGTGTTCGTCAGACTCAGCATCTTTACGAACAGCTGAATGTCTGCAGGTGTGCGGCCATTTGCTTCCTCACAGGAATGAGAACAAGATTTAGAGCGTGTCGTTGCAATGCCGCTGTCCTTGTCACTCCCTGAGCTCTTTACAGACTCCCATGTTTTAAAGTCAGCTTTATTGACTTCTTTGTCCTCCACCTGCTGAAAATTCCTTAGGAGGCCTACGATCCATCATTGTGCTGCCTTGGAAATCAGCCCAGCTGGATCATGCAGCAACTCAGGGTATAAAAATGCAGGGGTCTCGCAAGTCACATTTTCCATTAATATTTTCTTTCTTTTACTGAGTAATAAAGCGATTACAGATTTTAGAAAGAATCATGCCTGGATGCATTTTGCTCTTGTTACAGCCGACAGAACTAAGGAACCAGAATCTCTGAGGATGGAGCCAGACACAAATAGAGAAAGAGAGACAGACAGACAGACAGACAGACAGAGAGATAATGTGTTCATCAAGTGAGTGAGCTGTCTCAAAGTCTGGGAGGGAAGAGAAAGAATTTCTGTGCTAAAAAAGACTCTTTGAGTCCATCATACTGAATTTAAAATTAATTTCCTTATGGATACAAACACTGAAACTCCATTTGTTCACTACTCTAAAGTCTACAGCAAAATCTTATTTTATTAAAAAAAATAATAGCTATCTAAAAAATAGGAATGCGTTGATTTTCTGATTACTTATTTAATACAGATATTTAAAAAATTAACTCCCCCTAAACAATTAACCTTGGTTACAAAAATCTTTAGTTAAATTTTCTTAAAATGTTAAAACCACATTGAAGGTGGTTTGACCCAGTGATGGCGGCTTGTTTCCTACTAAACTTTCCATTAAATGCAACTAGAAAAACTTAACAAAAGGATTTCTAAATCTCTCTTTACAGCATCAGTGCCATGTGTGGGGGAGGATTCAGAGCTCCTGGAACTCTTTCTGTGGCGGTGTATACATTGCCACAACCCCTTGGGGAAATGTGTGGGGATACTTAAACCCTACGCCTCAGAAACTTGTCTCCTACATACTTACTCCATAGAAATTTGCACATGTGTACCAAAAAACGTGTAAGGAAAGCTCGCAGTAGCATCGTTTAAAATATTCAGAAACCGGACGCAACTAAACATCCATCAGTAGTGGAATGGATGGGTACAACTGTGTATTGTCGTAACACAGAATTCACAAAGCAATGACAATGGACAAAAACCTTGATGATTCCCACCAACATAATATGGTGCAAAGCAAAAACGAAAGAAAAACCACTTGTCAAATAATTCAACTTAAACGATCTTCAAAAACAGACAAAACTAACCCATGATGTTAAAAGTCAAAATGATTGCTATGCTTTGGAAGAAATGTAGTGGGTTTGACGGAAGAGGGACACTGCAGGGGCTGTTGCAATGCTACTCCTGTTCGTGTCTTGCATTGAGTGGGGCTCACAGAGCTCATCCATTATGTGATCATTCGTAGGTCTGTTTACTTTTAATCAGTGTACTTTTCTGTATGTACATCTTTCAATTAAAATGTATTAAAAAGAATACCATGTAGGCCAATTTGATCTATCTAGTTCTCTCAATTACTAGATACTTATGACTGTGCTGGTAAGTAACCCACCTTATCCACTGCCAGGACACCCGTGGACAGTCAGCTATGGCTCTCTTTGGCATGGCCAGAGACACACATACTCCAATCTCTTCTCCTAGCGGGAAGTCCCATTCGTGTGTTCAGTTGGGCAGAGTTAAGGTTCTGAGCATCTCTTCTGCACTCCCTGATGGCTTCATAGAACTGAACGGAGGAAGGAGGTGCTGCCCCCATCTTCTCCCCAGCCTCCTGCAGGATCTTCTAACTCAGCTGCTCCAGCAGCCCCCAACCTCCAACAAACTTCAGGTAACAAGTTGGCAGCACTTTTTGCGTTTATCTATGTACCTCCAAGCCCCAGGGGGCACATGGCAAGCTCTCCCAAGAACCCCGTCACCACACACTCTCGCCGTTATGAGGTTTAGTGAGGGCAGGACGACGCCTTTCTGTTATTTAAGCCCTTAGAATGTAACTTCCCTTCACGGCATTTCCATCCATCTGGAGCAATGCCACAGTTTCCAAAAAATTTCTCAAACAGTGCAATTGACACCATTCCTTCGCTGGATTTACCTGGCTTCCTATGCCTTGACCCACTTCACTAGGTCCTGCCATATCATTAAGAAGGGGAATCATAATGTTAGTGCCTACCCTAGAGAGAAGACGTGTCTTAAGCACACATCTCAGATTTTCAACCTAGAATACGGTAAGCCTTGGAGTCAAAGGAGGAGAGGGTGATGCTTCACAAAAGAGAGAAGGTCTGAAGAAATGAAGACCTCAACCCGTAAACGTTCTCAGTGTCTTCACTAGGAAAGCACTGAAACTCCTCGGTAACTGGCACACGTAAATATCGCAGAGCCCAGTGCTAAATTTAATTATCCACTTTCTAGACCTGCATGGATTCCTGCTTAGTCCCTGGGAGTTGCATTTTCTTAATGCTGAGCATTTTCTTTTTTCATGCTTCATAACTCTTTCTTGCAGAATGCTTACATCAAAATCAATCATTTCTTAGAAATTGCCGCAAGAAAAATAGCACCATTTTTTCATTTGCCTCTCTTTTAATTCTAGGGCGCCATCTGCTGATCATTACGTTTTCGTTATTTTTTAGTGCTCAGGTCAATGGCACTGGGTGAATTCATAACGGAGAAAAGCCAGTTTGGTTGTGCATATCAGCTTCCATCCGGGAATTTGGTTAAGCCAATTTACCGTTACACCTTTGGAAGTAAAGATATAAGAATAGTATATATATTTTTAGAATAACACTTCTTTAGAATAAAAGAATAATATATATCTTTAGAATAATACATGAAAAAACACCCAACTCAATTTGCCAAGGGGAAAAAGAGAAGGGCCTGCTCAGCTACGGCTGTGACCGACATAAATGTAGTGGGCCCATTGCGTACGCAACTATGCAGTAGATAAAGCACCTTAAAAATGTTCCTTCCTTTTAACACAGAATTTAAATTCTATGAGCACATCTTTGGAAGGACCAGAGATGTGTGCAAAAATTCATGTGCATAGCTACTTAGACTGGCTTATTTATAACAGTCTTTCTTATCCCTTAGATAGAGATATAGACGTACATACAATACGCAACCATTGTAAATTTTAATTAAAATAAAAATTTTAAAGAATGATACGGAAAAATGTTTATCATCACATTGATTACTTACAGTGGTAAGTGAAATAAATGCAGCAACTAAACAGTATTTTCAGTATAATCATAATTAAGCACAAAACATTTTTATACGTCAATTTAAATGAAACAATTTAAAAGAAGCTGTGGATGTGGTATAGGGATTACAGGTTAATTACAGTTTCTTCTCTTTATTTTTTCATATTTCAAAGAGCTATAGAAGTGTCTTTCACTTTTGTAATCAGATAACTTGCATATTTAGTGTAAGCACTCGTTTTTATTGAAAACAAATGTTTCAGTTAGGGAAAAATAACATTGCATACTTTGCCTCCACCTAGTGGATTTACGAGAAATATCAGTTAGAATCTAGACATTTTCTTTAAAAAATAAACTATATAGGGTGGTCCCGGTGGCGCAGTTGTTAAGTTCGCACATTATGCTTCTTGGAGGCCCAGGGTTTGCCAGTTCGGATCCTGGGTGCGGACATGGCACCGCTGGGCAAAAGCCATGTTGTGGCAGGCGTCCCACGTATAAAAGAGAGGAAGATGGGCACGGATGTTAGCTCAGGGCCAATCTTCCTCAAAAACAAATAAACTATTTAAAAATAAAACCAAGAAGAAGGGGGAGGAAGGGGAACAGAGGAGAGAAGGGAAGAGGACCACAGACCAGGCGGGCAGCCACTGAATACAAATATGCAAAACCCAAAATCAGGTTATTATTTTAAGGAAAATTTCATCACTAGTGTGTATGTAAATTACCAGTCTCTTTTCTGATAACTAACTTCAACACGGCTTCTTTCATTTAACATGGGATTCCCTCTACATTTTCACCCGTGACCACCAGCTCCCTACTACCCAGCGTCTGCACCAGTCTGCTCCCGGGGCCCTGCCCCCGCTCCGCGCCTGCTCCTGTGCAAGTATCAGCTGAGCAGTGATGCCCACTTGGCCGTGTCCTGAAGGGTGGCTAGACCTGTTACTGGGTTGCCTGACCTCCTTTCATCTCCTCCAAATACATTCTCCTCTCTGTTCCACGAGGTCTTTTTTTGAGAGTTCTCTGTGCCTCATAAAAAGATCAAATCTGCATTCTAATCTGAATCTTTCCAAGTCATCCCTTGGCTGCAAAATCCTCAAATGCTCTTGTCATTGAAAATAAAGTCTATATTCCCTTTAGTTATGTTAGTATGTATTTTCAATATATAAAACCAAAATAGCATTAGCAATAAATAAAGTACTCCTACAAATCAACCAAAAGACAACCAAATGGATAAATAGCCATGAGATTTGAACAGGCACATGACAAAAGTAAATATTTAAATGGCCAAGAAACCTTGTTAATATGCAAGGAAATGAAAATTAAAACCACGACGTGATATTACTATATACCTACAGCAAAGACTGAAATTATAAAGGCTCAAACTTGACAGGGATGTGGAGCCACTGGGAGCCCCACAGCCTTTGGCAGTGATGCGAATCATTTCAATCACTTGGGAAAACAGTTTGAATTATCTAGTAAACTTGAAGAGCAACATACCCTCAGACACGGCAGTTTCACTCCTCGTAATACTCCTAATGCTGATTGATGCCTACTGTATACCAGGAACTCTGCCAGGAGTTTTACAAACAACTCATTTATACTTCCTGAGAGCCATAATTTTTATTATTAAATAAGATACATTTTATATTATTATTTATAATTATTAATAATTATTTATTATTATAAAAATTTATTTTTCCCATTCATGGAGCAATTTAATAGCTGCTTGAAGTCGCATGGCTTGTAGCAGTGGAGGGGGTGCAATTCCAACTGCCATCTACCGCCTTCAAAGCGCAAGCAGGAGCACACACTGCTCTCACTCCGTGTGGGCGGAATTACAGGAAACCCTCACTTTCCTAACAGGCTACAGTCATGCGTTGCATGACTATGTTTCCGTCAACCACGGACCGCATATACGGTGGTGGTCCCTTAAGACTGGTATCTTATCACCTAGGTGTGCAGGAGGCCATATCGTCTGGGTTTGTCTAAGTACACTCTGTGATGTTTACACGATGACAAAATTGCCTAAGGACGCATTTCTCAGCACGGACCCCTGCTGCTAGGTGACCTATGGCTGTTTGTAACAATGCTATGGTCCCTCACCCACATCCTCTCTCTGTCCTTCCGCAAGCCCCTGTGGCTGCACACCTGAGGGCTGGCCGTCTCTTGGCTTTTGGGTGGAGTAGATTAGCAGAGCCAAGGAGTTGGGGCCTCTGTGAGCAGCCCTCAGCCGTGGGCGATGGAAGTTAGAGGATGAAAATTCCCTCTTCTTTCAGCTGGATCACTTTCAGCACATTCCACATTGTCTCCCTGAAGTCCCCCACAAGATGGAGCCCTGGCTTCCTGCTTCCCCCGCCCATCCCTGCCTCGCTTCCCGCTCCCCCATGGGCCTAACTGGGATCACCTTCCAAATAAACCACTCGTCCTGAAATTCTCGTCTCAAAGTCTGTGTAGGAACCCAACCCAAGAAACCAACCTTACTTAAAGATACTAACCAACTCCTTACATGACCACATGAAGTATTGTAACATGCTGGGCACTATTTCATATTAATGATGTTGGGACCACATTGTTCACCATGCATTGAAGGAATAAGAGTCATCTATGAAATTATCTCCCTTCTTTCCTAAAATACTTCCTCCAGAAGTTTGCCAAAATGCCTGAAATTTCTACTACTAAAATTTATTATTTGGTATTAGAGGAGTAATTTTCAAACTTTTGAAAGTAATGCAGATCTTTTTTAAAAAGAATTGAGCATAACCCCAATATATAATCTAGAGAAAAGCAGAGATTCTCCCTTGAAAGGGTGAGAGCTCTCAGGGGTCTGCGTACCTGACTTTCTCTCCCTTAACATCCCTCTAAAGCGCCCATAAGCTCCAGGATGTGAGGTCAGAATAGCTCTGAGTCTCAGAATTGAATTCCCAAGAAAATCTTTTTTAAAAAATATGACAGGGCTGCCAGAGATCATCCCTTCACTTGTCGAATATGAAACTCTGAAGGAAGAGGAACGGACTTTGACCACTGTGCTGGGATTGTAGGCGGGGGCTCCGTTCTTCCTCTGCCCCTGACAACCCTGCAGGGTGGGTGTGATCATTAACCAGTTACAGACCAGAAACAAAGGCTGGGAGGATTAAGAACTGTGTCCAAGATAACACAGGTGATAACGTAGGGGCTGAGATTTGGATCCTGTTTGCAGTTTCTGAGCTCATATACTTTGTATAATTCACTACCAAAAAGCCAACTAAGCAAAACCAAGGAAAAGAGGCAATTACAGTCATTTTTCCCTAGAGTGATCGAGCAAAGATGGAGTGAAGACTGAGCCAGCGTGTTTCAGCCATGGAGAACGCCCCCGGAAGTGGGAGTGAACAGCCTGGGATATCCCTCCTTCCATTTCCATCTCAGCCACATGAAGGGATGGTGTTGAAGGCAGGTGATACAAGGAAGAGCACAGCAGATCACATGTTTCCTTTTCCACGTGTCTGCATTCTGCTCGTCTGTGTAGACGGGGTCTCTACACCTTGTCTATACACCTTGTCTGCCCCCTTCCCTAACCCCTTGATTGTTGGCATACCCTGCCCCAGGGCAGTGTTCGGAATGAATTGTTAGAAAGCAAAAGAGAAAGCAGAGAGAGAGGCAGGGGTGCTAATTGCAGTAGTCAGGGCACTGGTGGCTTGGATGTGAATGTGGAAATGGAGAGAAGTGGAAAGAATCGGGATATAATTTAGAGGTAGAGTTGAGAAGACTTGCTGATCAGTTAAATATGTGGGGATGTCAGGCAAATGGAAGAATCAGGGACCATGTCAGGCTTCTGGTTTGGTCAAGGAGCTGTGTGACGGTGCTGGTGCAGACGGGAAGGTTAGGGAAGGAAAAGTGGAAGAGAGGTGAAAATTGGAGTTCTGGTTTTGCGTATGCCCGAAGCATATGTGTAAAGACATCAGTTAGGCAGTTGGCAGCAGCCACAGAGAAAGGAGGAGTCAGCGGAGGACTCACTGTTAAGATAGGTTCTACTTAACCAGCAGGGGAGGGGAAGTTGATGCTGCGGGGAAGAGAGGAGGTAATCGCTGGAGCAAAGTCACAGAGGAACCAAAACACAAGTGCGGCACAGCGACTGGAACAGTGGTGCGCAGAATACGCTTATCCATCATACTAGGGGACAGGTGAGAGGGCAGAGGACGTGCTGAGGCAGGAAGCTGATGGATGTAGTGGTGCGACTTCAAGGACTTTTATCTTGTCACTTCACATTCCTCACAGGTGGAAAGGCAAGGTCACGAGCCTAGAAAGAGGAGAGGGCTGAAGGTGGCATCGGGGGACTGAAGCACTGAGATGTGTGGAACGTCATCTGGAGAGCAGCAGAGCAAGCACGCCGGGGTCTGGAAGGGCTTGGCAGGCTGAGAATTCACGAGAGGTTTGCAGTCAAGACTTTAAAAGTGATTTTGTTTTGCTCACAAGTCCGGGTAACTGGATGCACATTTGGAGAAGTTGGACAGTCAACCAACAAGACAGCAGGCGAGAAGAGGGAGGGCGCCCAAGGTGTTTTTCAGGAGTGGTTTAAAGACAGCACTATGGACTCATCTGAGTCAGGAAGAGGTGAACACGTTGGTGGGGGCTTGGGGATGACAAAGGAGGTGTTAGTGCATAGATTGGAGACCCAGATGAGCTTTGGGATCTGCTGGTGGAGTTGTTAGGATATGCGAGCTGGAAGATTAGCAACCAAAGTGGTGAGAAGGCATTGGAGCTCCCATCTGAAACATGTGGCGTGATGGCAGGAGGGCTGATGCCAGAGTGATGAGCTTCTGTGGGAGGAGAAGAGGCATCCTGCCATCACCATCGTCATGTGCCATCAACCTGAGCTGCTGAGGCTGTGAAGATGGCGACCAGGGTTGTGTAGACCGGGAGACTCCTCCACCCCTCCATCCTTGCCTGATGCCACCTCCTTCTCTGGCCTCCTTACTACATGATCTCAATGTCTCTTTCCTTCTGGAACCACATCCTGAATATCCTCATGGATAGAATCCAGCCAAGTCTTTGCTTCTCCCTGGATTTTGCCATGAGCACCTGGCCAGAGCTTTCCCTCTGGATTCGTCACCTGGGTTTGCCAAAGAACCACAAACTCATACACCCTCTCCTCCTGTGGTCCCCTGTGAGCACCCAAAGTGGGCTACGAACCAGCCACACCGGCCTCTTTACTTTTGCCACACATGCCCTCCACTCTTTGTCTTCATGAACTTGATCCATCCATTCTTTAGATATGGAAGCCTGACGACAGTGTCCCTTCCCACAGGTGAAAATTCTCCCTGCCCTTCCACGTCCAGTTTAAACACCAACCTGGGGAGGGGTGGCCTGCTGTTCCCGGATCTGCTTTAGCAAGCTGTGCGTGCCTTAGCATATGCACGAGCACAGATTGCCTCAGTTTGCGCACAGCTCCCTTCTCTGTGACACACAGTTTTGCCCCCCAGAAGGAACTTGGGGCGGGTCCTATCTAGTTTGCAAGTGTGGGTTTGAAAGACCTTAATATTTTCAGACACTCAATCCCGAGGAAAGAAGAAATGCAGGCACCCTGGGGCCTGGCTATGAGAGCAGGCTGCACGGGTCAAGGCCAGGACACGGTCAGACGTAACTCAGGCCCTCAGAGAGGAATGTCTCCTTGGCGACCTCTGGAATCGGTCAGAGGGGGAGAACTATGAGATTGTGATTGTTACATGATCACAAGTGAAGAGACCAGATTTTTACCCCACACAAAGGCACCTGATAACAGATAGGTCACTTCGATCTCCTGGGAAATAATGTCCTTTTTATTTGCTCTTTATTCTTGGCTCTAAAATGCATAGCTGAAGGCATTTTCAAAGGGGATTTTTTTTAGAGCATTCTGAACAACGCAAACGGAACACACTCTATTTTTGAATCCCCACACCTCACTGCAGTAGGAAAAACTTTCCTGTTAACCAGCAGGAGTTTTCCAGACTCCACAAGCAGCCCAGTGGTTTTTATAAACGGATTGCTTTTTATAGCTCTTGGCTTACCAGCTAAGTGGGCAAGGAAAACAGTGGTCCATACTAGGGACAAAACACCCTGTGGCTGGCAGCAAGGACCCTCACGTCCCGTGTCCCTCTTCCTCCATTGGGGTGGGATTGGAGCTGTTTCTCAATTCATGAGGGCAAGTCCCACTGAACTTGGCCATCATCTTGCCCTTTCCTGAGGCACTGGCCAGAACTATGCTGTTTATCAAACCCAAACCCACAGTATCGACAAGCAGAGGCATGCTGAGACCCCCCCTCTCATTAGTGGGTATGGGGTTCTCACTCATGCAGAATAGAGGGGCCAACAACCCTCAGGATGGCACAGTGCAATCCAGCCTTAAACCCAACGCCCCCGGAGAAATAGCAGGTAACACAAAGGATAAAGTAAGATAAAAACAAACATGCATAGCTTCATGGATCAGAAACAGGTCAGAAACACAGTCGGAAGTGTGGGGCCTGAGTCTGGAAGCTGCAGCCACACGCCTCCAGGCTTCAGAAGTGGAAGAGATGAGGTGTTCTCTTACACTCTGAGAGGAGAGGTCTCTGCTCCAAAAGCACCCTGTGTGGGTCGGAGGACAGGAGCCAGGCTCACCGTCTAACATGGGCCTGTGACCAGGTTGCCGGCGCTGGTGTGAAGCCACACCCAGGCCAGAAGGAATCCCTGCTCCACAGTCACATGCCATCTTCTTGGACCTGGCCAAGCCACGCTGCCTCAAGAACCCCATTTTAGATGAACTGATGATATTTCTGCAGGGAAGGAACCCTGAGATCTGCCTATGGAGCTGTGGCCCCTGTGAAGCCATGGGGTGGGCAACACGAGCAACAGCAAAACCGCTAAAACAGTGACGATAGAGAAAAAACTAAAACTTGCCATTCAAGATGCATTCACAAACTAAAATTCGGAGCACACAGCAGAAATGAATACTAGCCAAGAAAACCCAGCAATTAGCACGTTCTCTCTTGACTAATGAAGTGGTTCAACAGAACGAAATGGCTGTCATAGAAATATGTTCATAACCTCAAAGAGATAAAGGAAGGATGGGCGCACACTAAGAAATGAAGAATTATGAAGGCAGGCCCTGGGAACACATGTACATGAAAAATAACCAGCTTGAAATCTTAGAAATGGCAAATATAGCCAATGGAATTTTAAAAAGCTTTTGAAAGATAAGATAAACATTATCCTACTCTTGCTCCCTTTGAAAGAAAGAAAATGGAATAAACCAGAAGAGAAAATTCCTGCCTAGAACATGGTCCAGAGATAGAAAAGAATTGAAGATGTCACGTGTGGTTGAAAAACTCACTGAGCGATTTCCAGATTGGAGGAAGAACTGAATAGCAGGAGAAATAAAAACTAGCCCAGCCATCCTGGGGTGAACTGAAGACAGCAAAAGTGAAAAGAACGTGTAAAAGCTGCCTGAGAAGACAGACCCACAGGAAGCTGATGGTTAGATGGCAGACTCTTGGTCAGTAGCAATGGATGCCAGAAGACAATGCAACAACTTCAGTCTTAAAATCACCACTTCCAGTCTACGATTCTGCGTGCTGAGGAGGGAGTGCAGATCAGAGAGGAACCTATCGAGTGGAGAAAGGAAAACGCATCAGATAAGACAGGAGAAATTGATAGTCAAAACACATAAACTCAGGAGAAACTAATCTTGGAAAGGAGGAAGAAAACAAGGAGAAAAGACGGGCAGAACTGAGGAGTGGTTTGCATTTTTTTAAGCACCGTAGTGATCGTCCCCCCTCAACAGAACAGTATCTGACACGGCTTCATTACACATTCACTGCCATTGACGATGATCGGGTAACTGGACCCCCACCTTATTGTAAAGGTATTATAATAAGCAAATTGACTTGCAAATGAACCAAACAATAATTAGGAATTAAGCTCCACTCTGGAGAAAGATCTAGAGTGAAATTTGAAAGGATTTTATATCATAGACTCAGAATGAAATCATAAGGAAATGATATAATTTGTGTAGCAAAAGGGTTAATTTGATTCTCAGTGCTTGCAAAAGACAGCCTTGCGCGTCTGCCTCATGTCTGGAAGGAAATCTCGGCTTAGCACTGGGAAAATGCAACTCCCGCTCCAGGGGCTCTGTATGGGATTCAGAGAAATCCACTCAGCCTTTTATCTGGATTCCTTTCCCAGAGTCAGGGGTCACCCAGAAATGCAGCAGAGGGTCAACCCTATGCCCAGCTAAAGTATCAATCAGTAATGCAGGTGAAGTGCAGACATTCTCAAACACAAAAAGGCAAAGTAGTTTATCATTCAGAAACCTTTCCTTAAAACAGGGTGGGAAGGACCCAGAGAGATGAGTAGAATGCAAGAAGTACTAGGAAGCAAAAAGTTTGTAAACTTGTTTATAAAATCTAATGAGCTCAGTACAGTTAAAAAAGTATAACTAAAATTTTGTTTGTTTGAAAGAAAAGGCGAAATTAAAATACTATGCAATAATATGGAAGATGGGAGCAGGAGAGTTCAGGGGTGGTAAAAGCACCGATGATCCTTATTTTATTCAGGAGTTCACAATGTGGGGGCTGGATTGTTTGAGAACTTAAGAACAATTCTTATGCAATGGTGATTAAAAACAAATAATAAGTCTTATTTTAGTGAGTTCAAGAAAGGACAGATTTTCCACCTGCATCTTTTCCCCACCAGGAGTTGATGAAGGGAAAGTAGCTGGCAAAGTAGAAAGAATCTTGGGGTCTCCAAGGGTGTCTGCTTATGAATTTATTTGATGGGCTATATTACCGCAGGTCTTTGTGCCCAAGGTAGGGATGGCTGCACTTGAGTTTTGAGAGAGAAGAGAAGCAAGTTTAGAGAGAGTAGGGAAGACAGATTTGGAGATTTGGGGGGCAAGAAGAATGAGCTGTCTCAGAGTGAGGGATGAAAGATTGACGCAGGATCCCGGGCAGCCTGGCCAGTAGGCTGAGGGTCGCCTTTGACAAATAAAAATAGCAAGCAATAGGATATATTGGAGTATGTGAGGAAGCCATTTGGTATAAACCTAATTCGACCTGACTTTGTTTTTTCCAAAAGGGCCTGACCATGGCTGTTGAGATAAAGGTGCAACTCCCCCTCCCAATGTTGGCATCTCCTTAAAGATTAAGCATCTCTCCTTAGGCTGGGAACTGATTGCAGCACTCACCTGTGACCACTCAGCTCGAGGCAACAGACCTGCCACCATGCTGTGTTCACCGAGACAGCAGACCTATCTGCTATGTCCATCAATTGCTGTGCCGACAGAGCAGCCTCGTGACTATTGCAAAAGGGACATTTCAATCATAAGTGAAACATCCTCCTTGAGGGTATATAACCACCCTGTATACCCCCAGTTCTTTGGAGTGCTCTGTTCCTTTGTGGAAAGACTCTCCCGGATTATAATCCTCAGATTTCAGCTCAGAATAAACTCATTCAAATTTTCATTTATAGATTGGTTATGGATTATTTTCATAGACACCTTGGTGTCAGAGAAGACAAAGTTAAATATGGCCAAATGCCACGGCTGTGTGTTTTTCTCTGGTCATGATCAGTTGCTGGGGTCCTGTCACCAGATTAAGTTGATTATTTAACCAAAGCTGAGGGTTTCAAGGAGAAGTACACTACAGGGAGAAAGGGACAAGAATACCGAGATTATGTACAAGGGGGTGGTAATTTGTGCACCAGGATTTTTAGGCCAGGAAAGGAGGGAAGAGGGTATATGATGAGGAAACGGAGGTATGAGGATTACTGGCTTGGAGGGCTCCACAGAGTAAGACATTTTGCAGTGGTTGAACTAGAGGAAGTGGTCTGGGACACCAAGAGGTTGTGGTTAGAGAATGAAATGCTCACAATTAAGATTTTGGAGGAAATGCTGCTGTTGGTAATGATCAGGTCTAGAATTTAACCATGGGAGTGAGTTTCTGAGAGGAAGTGTAGAAAAGAGCATTACCAGGGAGAAGGGGCAGGAATGGAGGGGCCTGGGTGGAGGAGGTTTTGGTCTGTGTGTGTTGAAGTCACCAAATATGGTGACAGAGTGAATGGTAGAAGACAGAAAGCGGGATGCTAAACTCTTTCAGGAAGAATGAGGAGCACTGTGCACATAGTTCTAACAAGAAGGGCAGGAAGGGCTATAGTCTTAGGGCATGGGCTTCACAGTCAGAGGGAAATTAGTGAGGAAAGAGGAATGGAGGCATGAAGTCATGAGAAGGATCAGGAAGACACATTTTCCACTTCTAGGCCTGCGGGGTAAAGGAGTGTGGGGGACAATGGCCGCCACTGGAGATGATGAAAGGAAAAGCAACATCTTTAAGGAAGAAACAGTTTTCAGTCAGAGTGTGAAAGTCAAAGACCCATTGAAAGGAGAGACTAAGGGTGTGGTCCTGACCGTGGTGTCTGTGGGGCACGATTGGGAGAGTTTGAGGATGGTGGGCCTCTAACCACCAGAAGGTTGGACGTGGGGTGAGGCCTGAAGTACAGAGGGCTACAGAACATTATGGGATGAACACTACCAACCTGTCAGGAGCATGTGGGTCAGGAGCTCTCGGGATGGCTTCTGTTTAGAAACCAGGCCACATCGTGGGTAGTGCTGTAGCCAGGGCAGGAGCTCGAAGGAATAAGGAAGGACTTGGGTTGCCCCCTATGTGGGGAGGTAAAGGCAGGGGATGTGGAAGTGCCTTTAGACTGAGACCTTAGCAGTCCACTGGAGGGACCCATGGAGGCCTGGGGGTGCACAGGAACACCAGCCTGTGGGCAGAAATGATCGGCTCATGACACAAGGCATGCATTTGCCTGGCGTGTGCTCTGTGGTGTCTGTTCCTTACCATCTGGGGTAGTGTCGAGGGTTAGGTCATATACTTGGTATTTGTGATGTGGCAATCTTTCTTTCCACCGTGAGGCACGACTGACCCCGAGGTCTCTGTCCTCAGTTCTCCTTTACAGTGCATCGCCAGCGTGTGAATCACACCAGCCCCAAAGTCACCTTTCCTCCACTGGCTCTCTCTCAAGCTACGGCCCTTCCCCTCCTCCCAGTCACTGCTGGGAAATGATGGATGGCCAGAACGAATGGGAGCCCCAAGATAGCCCTGGCTGAGTCCCCAGGTATGCAGTATCTCAAGGCCAACGAATGACCAATTCGTGGAATGATGAGGGGTAGAGTTCACCATGCTTCAAACAGCCAAGCCATGGGGAACCCGTTTGAAGACTACTCCGGACCACGGTTATACCTCACACCACGTCTGGAGCCACGGATTTGAGCTACCTTCACACAAGAAACCGTGCATGCATTTATCAGTTCACACATCCTCACGCATGTCTTTTCTGTTGCAGGAAACTGTAAGTCAAAGAATGTGACACACATGAGCCAGGCCTTCAAGGAGCTCATAGTCAAACAGGGAGACCAGGAGTCTAGTCTCCTTCCAGCGCTGCAGAGAAAGCACATGAGAGCCTCTGCCGTGACCTGCAGACACGAGGTGCTCATGGTCCGGAGACTACCTGACCCAAGACAGGAAACTAGCGTTCACTGTTCATTTTAAAGGCCTCTGTCCCCTGCCAGTTGGTCAGCTAACAGGGACCAGCTCCAGTATTTCCTTATTTTCTCTGTGCTGATTAAACGTTGTAAAGGATCATTTAGAATCCGTGCTCCCTGAGCCCACAGGCTCCAGAGAGGACACGCAAACCTCCGGAGCATTGCGTGCCTGCTGGCTGGCTGAGTGCGCATGATTCTCTGACTACGAGGTGCGAAGCAGAAGCTAGTCTCGACGATTCCCAGCTTGTCACCTTGCTTATTCTGTCAACAGACTGTAAAGACGTATCAAACCAACAGAGACGTTTAAGCTTTGCTGGATTCCTCCTTCTTACAGTTGACATCTTTATTTGAAAAGACGTATGCCAGGGTTCTTATTCTTAGCGCTCCCATCACCATCTTTCAACTTTTATGTTTTCTTGTCTAATGCTTTCACTGGATTTAGGGAGGTGTCACGTATTTGGTTGAAATGCTAATAATCATCCTGGATGATACAGATTTCACGATGTGTTGAAATTTCTCTTTGATCTGTCAGCATCTCTCTACCTGTTTTGACATCAGCTGCAGTGGGTGGTATACAATGAATATGCATATGGCAGTCTCCCTCTCTCTCTCTCTCTCTCCTCTCCCCCTCCCTTCTTCTCTCTAACGTATACAAATGCATGCATGCCCACCTCCAAACCAACGCAATCGTGGGCATATTCTCGGTGATAGACGGTTATAGTAGGAACCACCTGAGTCTCTTTTTGCACCAGGTAACAAAGGAAACAATTGAGAGAGTGTCAGAGAAAAGGTGTTCACTATTTGTATCCGTCGGGGTCTAGGCAGGAAAGGGTTGACATCCTCGAGCAGTAATTAAAGGAAGTCTAATAAAGTGTTTTCAACAAATGTGTGGCAGGGTTTGGGGAAATCAACACTGAAGAGCAGGTGCCCTGGGGCTAGCAGCCCCGCCGGCAGAGGCGACAGGACGCAGTTAACATCACTGGTACCCACCCAGGGCAGTTGTTCAGAGAAGGCTGCCTGATGGGGCTTGTGGTCTGTGCAAGCAAGGACATGCCAGCCCACAGCGACATGGCAGTGAGGAACTCAGCTCCAGCCATTAGAACTCCTCACAATGCCTCCCTTGGCCACACCTGACAGGGAGCCGGGGGCAAGAGAGCCTCCTGGTACTCAGCGGGACAGAAAAGGATGTACAACAACAGAGGTGATGTCCAGTGCATTGTCTCCGGTAAGGCACTGTGTTCTATCACATTGGTTAGTTGCTTACTATTTCACTCTGCTATGGTTCCAATAATATTATGCTGTACTGGTGCATTCAGATGAAAGAACACTTAAGGTTTCTGTCACCTGCAGAAGCAAGCTTAGAAAAGCGAATTCCTGCCTCCCCATGCTGTCCTCAGGAGGTCAGACGTGTTAGTAGTACAAGACGTCTCAATAGCATGAACGCCCTATTAGCCAAACGGAGAGCATTGGTGTCTTGGGCTCTCATTTGCCAGGCACAGACTCAGGATAGACAGGGCTGCTCGCCACAGGTGTCCTCTTGTTCCTAGCTGCCTTACTTGGCACAAAGCCATCTCATCTGGCCACTCACACACACACTCAGGGGCTCATCACTATGTCATTTCCATGGTCACTGAGACCCAGGGCACGGGACACTCTACAACGGCTGGAAAAACACAGAGTATGTATTGAAACTCTGTCTCACTTTTATAAAGGTATACAGATTCCTGAAAGTAACCTCTCCTGCTTTGGAAACTAGTCCAAAGCCCGAGAAGAAGGGTGTAAAAGTGGTTTCTCTCTTTATAACGAAGAAGTACGCACTCCCTAGCGAGAATTTTGCATCCAATGGGCAATGCCTTAAGGGGTGATTGACACATAGGAGGTTAATTTGTTTGTCTGCTGTTTTTCTTTTCTGCCAGCAAATGCGTTTGGTTTTAAGACATGCCAAATCTCACCTGGATCAAAACAGCAAAGCCACTGGGGATAGAAGCGTCATGGCTGCACGCGGTCCTGGGGCACAACAAGGAAGGAAGATGGGCAATCCACCCTCAGTCCTGCTGTGGCTCCCGCCAGAGAGCAGGGGGGAGATGGAGATCTTAGGAGGGTCCCTCTGGCTAATGAGTCTACATGAGCAGTTCCCAAAGTCGGTCCCCCCTGAGGTTAGTGATGTCAACAGATGTTACGTAAGAAAAGGGAGCCATGGTCAGACAGGCTTGAGAAATGCCAGGTTCCCTGAAGTTAAAATGGGTTACTTTATCAAGAACTTTGTGAATCTCCAAAAGACTGGCATGGTAGACACACAAAATTATCCAAGTTCATTTGGCTGTGAGCTCTTTTGTTTAATTTTTTATGAAGCATCTAGAGGGAACAAGGTTTCCTGAAACATACTTTGGAAAACCATCACCTGAATTTTCCCAGTTCCCTGATCCATCTTCTTAAACCTGGCCCGCAGAGACAGCCATGATCACTGCTGTCTGTGGAGCTAAAGACAATCAAGGCAGACCAGCTTCTCTGAATAGCCAAGGGGCAAGCGTTTTGAAAGATGTTCCTCATGATGCAAGAACAAAAATATGAGCAACGTGTGTTCAATTCTATAAATGGGCGGACTGAAATATTGACGGCTAAACAGCTTCAGTCTCAAAGGGTTTTCAGGAAATGCCCCTGTGCACACAGGCCGTCCTGTGTGCTCTGCGTGTGGGAGTCTCCTTTTCCACCCAGCTCTTCTCAGGCGTAGCTGAGACCTCAGCCCCTGCCCCCAACAAAGCAGCCTCAGGCTGGAGGTGGCTCCCGCTTCAGCAGAGGGGCAGCCCAGGGTCCCTCTGAGGCCCGCCCCACATGCCAGCCAGGCCCCGGGCCCCCCAGCCTGGGCGTGTGGTCCAGGCACCATGTGTTTCCCAGGTTCAAGTCCTCTTAAAACCATGCGCCGTCCAGACGCAGGGAGCAGGTTAAGGACACTACACTGTGTTTTTAATTTTAGAAAAAAAGAACATTTAGAGAGACCTTTAATTTTCATTGGTTATGAGGATCTGAGGAGTGGCAGGAAAAACATGTGACGAAAATATCATTGGAACATCCTTTTCTGAACCCTGGGAGCCTTTCACTTCTGGAAGGCCCGCATGGGAACTTGGTTCATTCACCCGAAAGGCTGCCTCTGTGTCTCTTCAGCCCCTGGGACTCACGGGCGGCTGGTAATGGAGGAGGGAATCCAAACGTCCAGGTCCCATATGGGCAGCCGATGATAAGAACATGAAACGTTTTCGAACCCTTCTAGAACCCGGATTGCTCCCGCAGTGGTGTTTGCCTGCAGTGTGTATTTCTGCGAAGCCACCTTGCAGGGTCCTGATGAGGTCAGAGTGCTGAAACTGTTCCGAGGCTCTTTCATCCTTCCAAAGCAGGGAAGGCGGCCAGCTCGGGGGCCTGGACCACCAGACCCCTGAAGACCCTCCCCTTCTGGGAGGGCTGTGACAAAACATGCAACTTCTGTGAGTCATTTAGCAATGCATGTGCAAGGAAGAAAGGGACAATACTAAATATATATATTACTTTGGGGTTTCTCATCGTTTGGTGTCCAAATTTATATCTTATTACGATAAAAATAATCAGAGTAAGGTCAGAGAGACACGCGTGGGTCAAATTTTTGCAGATCCTAAGACAGAAGTGAATCTCTACAAAGTATTAAAAAAATCAGTGGATATTTGGTTTTAGAGACTTGATTATTTATCTAGAATTTATGCGTCACTTATCACATGCCAGGCTCTACTGGGTGGAAAGGAAAAGAATTAAACAAAGACTGGCTCCAGAGCTTCCAGTCTAAGAAGGGAGAAGGATGTAAGTATGAAATCACAGCGCGTTAAGGAGGGGTATGTGGAAAATGCCGTGAGAGGACAGATGGAGTAAGAAACTCAGCATTGAGTGATGGGTAAGCCTCCTAAAAATGTGAACATTCAGATGCGGCATGAAGAGTCCCTAGCATTCCATCAGGCTGAGGGATGGTAGGCCTGCCTCTTTTGGGCCCCCCAGAAGTGAGCTCTGGGACAAGGACGTGCAAGGAGGTTAGAGGGGTGTGCAGGGAGCACAGGTTGGGGGATGGGAAATGTCGAAGGAGAGGGAAGGCAGCTGGAGGATTCCTGCTGTAAAGCCAGCTACCCCAGGGGGCAACTGGAGTGAATTCTGCAGGGAGACTGGAAATGCTGAAGACACACCTCGGAACCGGGGAGCTGGGTGCTCCTCTCGTCCTGGGCCGCGGGCTCCCGGAGAGCACGGTGGAGGCTGGGCTACCATGGGAGGACGGAAGGGCCTTCACCTGGGCTTTGGAGAATCCCTGCTCTTCCGTGTTTATGTTAAACCCAAATGGTTATGATGTCCAGTAAGCAGTTCGGATTATGAAATACTCATAAAGATCCAGCATTTCGCTGGAGATTAAATTTAGAAATACCCCATGGCAGCTGGGGTCTCAAAGTTGCAGAGCCCTAAAATGAGACAAGAAGAAGTAAGCCAAGGGCATTCCTCTTGCCATCTCTATCGTCAAGCATAATTCTCCATAACAGCCCTGTGCCTGAATGTAGACACAGGCCTGGTAACTAAAGAAAAATAGTGACCCTGAGGATTATGCCATCAGCATGACTCTCTATGATGGAAATGTCCATCGTGTTGCCTGGGAGTGAAGCGATCCTCACTTCAGGAGACTGGGAGGTGGTGCCTTTCAGTTTGTTTTCTGAGAGATCCATGTTATGTTGCTAGTCAACAGCTCTGCTTTGACAACTTTCCTTTCCTATAAATGCAGATCCCAGTGAGAGTGTCCAGTGTTTCCTGACTCAAGTCCAGAAGGAGCAGGTGTGCTCACCGGGTGAGTCATGCCATCAGCAGCCAGGGCTGGGCCGCAGCTGCAGAGGCGCTGAATGGAATAACAGCAAGCTGGGAGAAGGACCAGGCCTCTGGGCTCACAGCTACTTGGAATTTGGGGATTCTGATAAGTTTGGCTCCTGTTTTTCATTACTGCTAAAAGCAATGGCACCATGTGGGGTTCCAAGGAAAGTTTCTGCTTTAATAGATGAGTCTATTTTTTATCCATTCATCCATCAATGGGTATTCATGTTGTTTCCACGTCTTGGCCACGGGTAAAAAAAGAGCGAGGGAGAAATAGGGAATGTTATTCAGCCTTAAAAAAGAAAGAAATCCTGAGCCAGGCCTGATGGTCTAGTGGTTACAGTTCAGCTTTCTCGCTGCTTCAGCAGCCAGAGTTTCTTTCCTGGGTGTGGAACCACACCACTTGTCTGTCAGTTGCCGTGCTGTGGTGGTGGCTCACGTGGAAAAACTAGAAGGACTTACAACTATGTGCTGGGGCTTTGGGGAGAAGAAAAACAAAAAGAAGGATTGGCAACAGATGTTCGTGCAGAGTGAATCCTTCCTTGCAAAAAAAAAAAAAAAAAAGAAACAACATAGATGAACCTGGGGACGTTATGCCAAGTGAAATAAGCCAGTCACAGAAGGCAAATATTGCATGATTCCACTTCTACAAGGAATCTAAAATAGTCAAACTCATAGAAACAGAGAGTGGAATAGTGGTTGCCAGGGGCTGGGGGACAGGGAATGGGGAGTGGCTGATCAATGGGTCTAAAGTGTCAGCTACGCAGGGGGATGAGATCCGCTGCACAACACTGTGCATGTGCTTAACGACACTGTATTGTGCGCTTAAAAATCTGGTAAGCTGGTAGATCTTCTGTTAATTGATTTTACCATAAGATAAAAAATAGATGAATATTTGATCAAACTCAAGGCCTTTCTTACTTCCTTTTTTATTCACATGGTATTAACACCTGAGCTCTGATAAGCAGCTGCTGCCAGTTTCCCAAGTCAGAAAACCTCCTTGACCAAAAGCACCTCCAAGGAAGCTCCTACATAAAGGAGGAACGTATCGATGTGACTGTATGGAGGATACCGCTTCACTGTAAATAAATGCATTCACAACTAAGTCAGTCATCAAAATGATGAGAACACCTATAACTGTACATATTTCATTCGAAGGTCCCTGTCTTAAAACAGTGATGTGAGAGAGTCTTAAAATACCTTTAGGGAGAAGAGTAGCTTCTGGGGCTGAGGTCCACATGTTCAACAGCCTTATCGACCGCCAAGTAATGTGCAGACACAAAGTTTAGACAATTATGGCAGAGGCGCTACACTGGCAGGCCTGGAAATGGGAAGAGGAACTTGGAGTCCTTCCTCAAATTATTTATTTATTTTTATGTGTTTATTTTTTTTTTGAGGAAGATCAGCCCTGAGCTAACATCTGCCGACAATCCCCCTCTTTTTGCTGAGGAAGACTGGCCCTGAGCCAACATCTGTGCCCATCTGCCTCTGCTTTATATGTGGGATGCCTACCACAGCATGGCTTTTGTCCACACCCGGGATCCGAACTGGTAAACCCTAGGCCACCGAAGCGGAATGTGCGCACTTTACCGCTGTGCCACCGTGCTGGCCCGACTCAAATTATTTTTTTCATCTACAAGAACTTATTCATATAAGAGGAAAACAGGCTGAGCATTCTGATTTAGGACACTGTTTTAAAGTTATATTCTGCACTTGACATGGCCTTTTGATATCAGTGCACTCTGATTATAATGCTAAATAAAAACAAGGGAAATTTTTCCTAACTACCACTAGGATAATGGCAAAGCCAAATTAGAGGCAACACCACAGCAAAGAGCTATGCTGGATGAAACGCTGAGTCATGCTTGTGGGAAGTACAAATGTGGTTTCACATTCCAAGAGACATATTCATCATCACTCTTCTGGATTCTCTCCTCGCTTGCCCCCTCGATAACTCCTCTTTCCCTGCCCCTCGACTCTGCCTTTCCACGGGGTCCCTGACAGGCACTTGGCAGGGGAGGCTGCTGGGCTGACGGTCCTATGCCGCAGCTGCCCTGGCCACGAAGCGAAGGATGCTGCCGGGCTGCGTCAGGGCCCGCCCAGTGCAAGTCACTCTATGAAACAGCAGAGCTGATATCATCCTTCCAGGAACCCTGCAAAAGAAGCCACCACAGATACGGTAAGATGACAGCAGCTTTCGGGGACTAAGATGACAGACAGTTTGTCCTGGCCGCATGCCCCTGTTATAAATCAGAAAGCAAACTTGTTCATCCAGATGAACCAGGATATAGAAAAGAAGGGTGAGTCACTCCATTTCGTCCCAGCTCTTCTTACCATGCCTTTCACTCATTCTTTCTCCTACATATGCATTTCACCTTACAGAGAATTTCTGAGAATAAATGGACCTCAGTGAAGCTCCAAGAAAACAGTGTTAGATATTAATATTATTATTATTATTCTTAAATCATGTCTATAATAATGTCTCATTTGTGGTAATCAAGCTGTTTGTGAAGAGTTGCTAACTAAACAGCTACATGACTCTCTGTGGGAGATTGTATTCTTGCCCAGGAAATATTTGCTCCGCTTCCCGCATCCCCAACCTGCCGGGGAAGATGCACGCCCTTGTACCATAAGCGACGGGCTCAGTGACTTGCTCTGGCTTGCTGCAGCGTATGTGGCTGTGGATTTGCCTGTCTGAGCAAAGACGTAAATACACTTGCTTGTTTGGCTCAGCCTGTGTGCTCCCACTGTCTGCGTGGGAACCCTCTGGTCCAGAGAGTGGCTCTTCCTCCAGCTGGGAAAGACGTAAGAATCTGCCCTCTGCCCACCTGCCCCCTGCAGTAGGACTGCCAGGGCCAACCTGCAAACCCAGTGAGGAATAAAGACACACTGGCCGGTTTAAGTCACTGGAAAAGGGAGTTGCTTGTTGCCGCAGCAAAGCTGACTTGCCTGTTTGCTCATTGACTTACAATATCATTTCAGAGTATACTTTTTATTTTACTGGTCTTCAGTCGTCAGTTATATCAGCTAGTTATTGCAACAGTAATGTTGCATAACAACCAACCTCAAAATTTCAGTAGCATACAATCATATGTATTGAGATCTTACACATCTGTGCGCTGACTGGAGTAAACTAACATGGGCTGGGCTTAATTGGGGTGAAGTGGCTTGGGCAGACATCCTATTCCTGGACCAGCAGGTTATCCCAGGCACAGGAGCCCAACCGTGCAAGCACGCTGCAAGTCTCTGCCGTGTCGTGAATGCTAACATCCCAACTCACGTGACCAAACCAACATCAGTGGACCAGGGAGGTATGCTCCTCCTTGGAGGCGAAGGGCAATGTCTGAATATTTCTGAAAATAATCTAACTTGCCCCACCAGTTAGTCCTAATATTTTACTGGGAGTGCTTGTTTTTTCTTTTGCGTTCTGCTTCCTCTTTCCATTTCCAGGTCAAAGGACTTATACTAAAAACACACACTTTATAACGTGCATACAGGCTGCCTTCAGAGGACTTCTGCCATTGGCCACTTATACAATGTGGCTTCCTGTGACCTAATGAACTGCTCATTCTCTGCATTCTCTATTTAATATTGATCAAGCAGAGTGGAACATACTGAACAGCACATATAAAACTATGACATAAATCTGTGCTGTTCAATATGGTGCCATTAGCCACATGTGGCTATTAAGCATTTGAAATGTGGCTATTATATTAATATAATTTTACATATAAAATGCAGCATTAAAATTAACTTTACCTGGTGATGTCAGGGAGAATGACAAGTAAGGACCTCTGAAAGCCCTCACCTTCATAAAAGCAATGAGACCACTGGCAAGAATGGTCAAAATCAACTTTTTCAGAACTCTGGAAATTAACTAAAGGTCATTTCAAGAAAAAGGACCAAATCCTGTTAAAAATAAGTCTTGTAGCATTTTAATTTGCTTTATTCCATCTCTCCTCTCCCAAGCTCCACAGTGCCCTTAAAAACCACCAGCCTGTGATCAGGGGAAAAACAAGCAGCCTGCAGGCACTGGAGGGAGCAGAGTGGAGGTCTGTCTGGGGGTTCCTTTGAAGACTCACTCACAAGTCTTCTCTCCATTTTACTTGACTCAAAATTTGTCCCGTACCAGCAGGCTTTTCCTCACGAATGTTTGTCTAAAACATTCCGAGGCAATCATGGAGCATTGCAGCTGCCTAAGGCAGTGGAAAGCAATTGGACAAGCAAGTGGTTAACCAAAAAGCTTAAAAATAAAAACTGGAGAATGAGATGTCCATGGGAGGTTTAAGAAAGCTCTAAGATATTTCTAAGTATCTAGAAGGCCATGCATATACATAGGGTGGTGTGCAGCCTCAGGAAAGTCCTTAAGAACCCCTAAGCTATCACCTCTGGATGACCTTAAGGCTCTGTGCCAACAGAAAGAAAAGGCGAGGCAGAGCTGCCAGCTGCCTGGTTGAATGTTCAAAGCATTCCCCAATTTGCACACAGAGCCCCTTGGCAAAGACTGGGAGACATATTGCTTCCCAGCAGTTAAGGAGACTTCTGTCTAATCATTAGCTGATCACTATACTAATCGAGCAGAGACTTCAGTGACCAAAAAGATTTTATATTATTAACTCAAAATAATCACAAAACAAGCAACAACAAAGCAACAAACAGCACAACAAACCCTGGGAAGAGGACAGATTCTGATTTCCAGAGTTGCCAAATAATATTATCTAAAATGTCCAGTTTTCAACAAAAAGATTATGAGCCAGGAAAAGAAACAAGAAAGTATGGCTCATATAAGGGGGGAAAAGAAAGCTGTTGATAGAAATGGCCCACAAGGAAGCCTCGACATGGAACCTACTAGACAAAACCTTCGAATCATCTATTTCAAATGTACAGAAAGAACTAAAGGAAGCTATGCTTAAAGAACCAAGGGAAAGTCTGAGAATGACGTCTTACGTAGCAGAGAACATTAATAAAGAGAAATTATGAAAAAGAGCCAAATGGAAATTCTGGAGTTGAAAAGTACAATCCTGAAATGGAGAGTTCACTAGAGGAGTTCAACAGCAGATTTAGGCAGCAGAAGAAAGAATTAGCAAACTTGAAGATACGTTAATTGAGCTTATTCATTCTGTAACAAAGAAAAAAGTGAAAAATGAACAGGGCCTTGGAGGTCTGTGGGATGCCCTCAAGTGTGCCAACATACACAGACTGGGAGTCAGAAGAAATAGCAAGAAAGAGGCAGAAGGAACCTTTGAAGAAATAATGGCTGAAAACTCCCCAAATTTGATAAACAACAATAATTTACACATCCAAGCAGCTCAGTGAAATCTAAGTAGAACAAACTCAAAGAGATGCACACCTGGACACAGCATAATCAAAGTAACAAAAGTCAAAGACAAAGAGGGAATCTTGAAAGAAGCTGGTCATCATGTACAAAGGACCCTCGATAGCATCAATGGCTGATTTCTCATCTAAAACAGTGGAGGTGAGAAGGCAGTGAAAGGACATACTCAAAGGGCTGAAAAGAAAAGCTGTTAAGGAAGAATTCTATATTCAGCAAAACTGCCCTTCAAAATGAAGGAGAAATTAAGGCATGCTGAGATAAGAAACAACCTGAGTGAATTTTTCACGAACAGACCCTCTCTATAAGAGATACAGAAGGGAGCACGTCAGGCTGAAATGGAAGAACACTGGACAGTAACTCAACTCCACACTAAGAAATAAACAGCACTGATAAAGGGAACTACGTAGGTAAAAATAAAAAGTGGCGGGCCAGCCCCGTGGCTGAGTGGTTAAGTCTGCACGCTCTCCTTCGGCGGCCCAGGGTTTCGCTGGTTCAGATCCTGGGTGCGGACATGGCACCACTCATCAGACCATGTTGAGGCAGCATCCCACATGCACAACTAGAAGGACCCACAACTAAAAATATACAACTATGTACCAGGGGGCTTTGGGGAGAAAAAGAAAAGAAGAAGAAAAAGAAAAGATGGCATGAATGCACTTTTTGTTTGTAACTCCTTTTTCCCATTCTGACTTAGAAGAACACCACACAACGGAATAATCGTAAGTCCAGGTTGATGGGCACACAATGTGTAAAGATCTAATCTGTCACAATAACAGAATAAAGGGAGGGACAGGAGGAATATATAGGCACAAAGTTTTTGTTGACTATGGAAATTAAGTTAGTATTAATACAAATTAGATTACAAATTAAGATGTTCCACAAAAAGGGGAGCAGAGAGCAAGGAGTGCTGGACAAATGTTCTGGTTTCAAGGTCCTGTGGTAGAATCACAAGTACATTTGTTTTTTATTGTCAACCTAACAAATTACCATAAACTAAGTGGCTTAGAACTGCACACATTTATTATCCTACGGTTCTGGAAGACAGAGACCAAAATCAGTCCCAGTGGCTGAAATCTAGGTGTTGGCAGGGCCGCATTCCTTCTGGAGGCTCTGAGCAGCAATCCACTTCCTTCGTCTACCTGTTTCTAGAGGCTGCCTCTGTCCTTGGCTCACGGACCTTCCTCACACTGACCCCTGCTTCTGTCGTCACGTCTCCTTCTCTGACTCTGACCCTCCTGCCTCCCTCTTATGAGGATCCTTGTGATGACATCAAGTCTACTGGGTAAGCCAGGATCATCGCCTCATCTCAAAGTCCTTAACTTCATCACATCTGCGAAGTCCCTTTCACCGCGGAAGGTGACATATTCATAGGTTTCAGGGGTTGGGAGATGGGCGTCTTTAGGAGCCACTCTGTACCCAGGCACAGCAGGCATGAATGATTTTGAGATCTTGCTGCAGGCTGTCACAGTGCAACCAGGGCTGAGGCCTGCCCAGGGAGGGAGCAGGGCACTCACAACCAGCAGGGCATTCAAGTCACTTGGGGCCTCTCTCTCTCTCTCTTTTTTTTTTTTTGGTGAGGAAGATTGGCCCTGTGCTAACATCTGTGACAACCTTCCTCTATTTTGTACATGAGACACTGCCACAGCATGTTTTGGTGAGTGATGTGTAGGTCTGTGCCCAGGATCTGAACCCGTGAACCCTGGGCTGCTGAAGAGGAGCATGCAAACTTAGCCACTATGCCACTAGGCCAACCCTGGCATCCATCTTTTTGAGAGAACGTCTCAAGTAATTCTGTTGTGCATGGAAATGTGCCCCACCGCCTGGAGGGCAACCCTGGGCCTGGAGATGGGAAGCAGCAAGAGTGGCAGAGGAGGCCACCTCTGGGGAGAGCTGACAAGTGTTGCCAAGGAGACAGAGGCCATGTGCAAGGGCTTTGCTTAGGGTTGAGCTCGAAGGAAATAACTTTTTCAGAGCAAACGTACACAGCTAACAGAGAACAGTTTGGAGGTGAACCAGGGCGGCCATAACACACCACCACAGAACAGCAGGCTTTAACAGCGGACGTTTCTTGTCTCCCAGTTCTGGAGACTGAAGTCCGAGATCAAGGTGTTGGTTTCTAATGAAGCCTCTCTCCTGGGCTTGCAGACGGCCGCCTTTTCCCTGTGCCCTCACCTGGCCTCTTCCTTGTGCCTGCAGAGAGAGAGATCTCCGGTGTCTCTTCTTATAAGGATGGCAGTCCTATCAGAGCAGAGCCCCCTTCACGACCCCTTAACCTTAATTCTCTCCTATCTCCAAATACGGTCACACTGGGGGTTAGCGCTTCAACACGCAAATTGTCGGGGGGACACCATTCAGCCCATAATAGGAAACCAGCAAAGATTTGACCCCTGGGGAGAGATGCGGAGCCTTCAAAGATGGAGAGACGTCTGCAGGACTGGATTGTTGAAGAATCGCTAAGATCCTTTCTAATCTGGTTCAAAATGCTGTCGGCAGGTGTTGCTGTAATGAGTGTTATTTAACGGAAAAGTTATGTGGAGGAAACTGCATGTCGTCATTACCATGCTGCAGATTTAAGGCGCAAAGTGAGATCCACCTTCTTTTTGAAAGAATTCAGTATCACATTCAGAAAACGGTGAAATTTTATATTAGAAGTGGAAGGAACTCTGAGGTCATCTGGTAAAAAAATAACTAGACTCATAAGGATACTTGGTAGCTCCTCAAACTTCTCTTATTCCATCTGAAAATGGAAACCGCACCTCTAGTCCCATGTCCTCACATTCAGGTGTAGTGAAGATTAATGAAGGAAATACAATCTGACAAAGCAAAGTTTTATAAGCAAAAGGCCAAAAAATGTACCTCTAATTAAAAAGAAAAAATAGATGAAGAAAACTATGTTTTAAAACCTAACTGCTTATTTTCACACTTTTGATTGAGTTAGATGAAAGATGCAATTAACTACCATCCTTAAAAGTTGACTGAAACTCTCAAAACAGACAATTCTAACAGTTCCTAGAGAGAAAACTCAGAGAACATGGTTCTTAAACCCAAACTTCAGCAAGCCTTTCCACCTCCACCCCTTGCAGCCGCGCACGTCCACCATGTGCCCACACATCTCAACGTCATTCTCCCATCGCCTGCAGACTTTATCAAGGGGGTAAGTAGCAGCACAAAAATGTCTCTACAGCCTTGCTGATCTCTAAGTCTTCAAAGCAACAATCCTCAGCCACAAAAGAAAAAAGAGAAGAGAAAAGGCAAAGAAAGACCACAAGTAACCCATCTCCAAGTTGTCATGCTAATCCCCTCTCTGAGCCGTAGATTAAAGGACACTGCTGTCTGGATGGTCTATGGCTTCAAATTATGGATGAGATCATCAAGAAAGCTTAACCTGGAACTTTGCTTCACTATCCCCCTTGGCAGAAAAAAAATAGCTGCCTATTAGATGTGCTGTAAAGAATGAGAATGGGTCCTATGTGTACATAGAAACATCAATAATAAAATATCAGTAACTTTGCTGGTGTTAGAGACCACCACTCCCCAGAGATGGGAAACATCCAGTTAGCTGTGCATTGCACACACAGCTTCATCCCAGCGTCACTGACGGACATTGTGGGGTGGCACCTGCAGCCCTCGGACCAAATCCACCACACCCTGTTGGTGCACGGCCTGTGATCCGGGAATGGTTTTTTTTTTTTTTTTTTAATGAATGAGAAAATGTTAAAAGAAGAATAATATTTCAAGACAAATGAAAAATACATGAAATTCAAATTCCAGTGTCCTTCAATAAAGTTTGGTTGGAACTCAGCGCTGTCCATTCATTATGGAATGTCTGTGGCTGCTTCCAGGGGACACAGGCAGAGCTGAGTAGTTTCAACAGAAACTGGATGACCCGCAAAGAAGTTTGCTGGCCCCTGGTGTAGACCCTGGACCCCTATCTTGGCTGGACACTAGAGCCTTGTGGAGACAAAGAGAGCCATGCTCAGGCCTTTCAGACAGAGTTTTGTTTAAAGTGATCAGTAAGGGTTTCCTGACCGGTGGGTCTGGAAGCCAGAGCATCAGCGGGCTCTACTTCATTGCACACTTACAACCTCACCTTGGCCATCCCCCCCTCCCATGGCCTTCTCCCGAGCCTCCCCCACAACTGCTGGAACTCTCCTCTGGTGGGATTCTTCAGACAAGAATGCCTGCCCAGGAACCACAAACGTGTGCACACACGTGATCACATGAACATACGTGTGCGCACACACATGCACGCACTCATGCGTGCACACACATATGTGTACATGTACACATGGTGTGATTTTTGGAGCTCAAGAGTGGAAAGTAGATTCTACTAAATCCAGACTGTAGATTCCTTCTCCACGTAACACAGATCTCCCTTCTCTAACTGGAACGTCTCTCACCCTTGACTTTGACAAATAAGCAGTTGCTCATGGTTGCAAGGATCCTGTTTTAAGGTCTCAAGGTGGTTTCATTCCTTCATCCGCTTCTTCCACAGCTGCACCTCTAGGTGGCAGCAGAAACTCACAGTTGAAACGCCTCTTGTTAAGTGTGGGTGTGTGAGCGTGTCTGTGTGTGTATTTGTGTGCGTGTGGTGTCTGTATGCATGTGGTGTGTGCATCTGTGTACATATGCGTGTCTGTGTGTGTGTGGTGTCTGTGTATGCACGTGGTGTGTGTATCTTCTGTGGACGTATGTGTGTGTGTATCTGTGTGTGTTGTGTCTGTGTATGCATGTGGTGTTTGCATCTGTGTACATGTGTATGTGTATCCGTGTGTGTGTGGTGTCCGTGCATGTGTGTGGTGTGCGTATCTGTGTAAGTATGAGTGTGTGTCTGAGTGTGTGTGTGTGGAGTCTGTGTATGCACGTGGTGTGTGTATCTGTGTGTAAGTGTGTGGTGTAGCTGTGTCTGTGTATGACCGCGTGTGTCTGTTTGCAGTCTGTGTATGAGTGTCTGTGTGTGTGTCTGTGCGTGTGTGAAGCACGGGTCTTTTAAATGGCCTACTGCCCTGTAGATGGCACTGGAAGGAAGCCTGTCCTGGGGCGCTGCACCTAGCTCTGTGCTGCTCACGTAAGAAGGAGGGATAATGACACGGGCAGTCCTCACTGCCACAGCAGCAGCACAGAGCACACTGTGCATGTGGAGACACTAGCACCCCCGCACTGGTCGCTGGCTCAGGTGTCCCCACTCGGCTACTGCTGAGGGCACAGGCGTCTTGCTAGAGTGTGGCTTCTATTTTCCTCGGGGGTGGAGGGCTGTCTGCTTTTCTCCACTAGGCTCCTTTGCTGTCACTGGCACCGGCCGTGTGTCATCCTTTTAAACGGATTTGTAGGGTTCCCACTGTGTGGGGAAGGGAGGTAATGGCGGGGTGCCGCAGCCCCACCCCTGCGTGTGGATGGGTGAATGCTAGGCTCCCTTTGGTTCCCTTTGGTTCCCTTTGTGGGAGTTGCCCTCAGCTGCTGACCCTCTGCTGGCAGCCGGCAGCCAGGGGTGCCAGCATCACTTCGCTGATCTTCTTTGGAAATGGAAAACTCCAGCCCTAATCTTCTTGCCTGGGGCCTCTGATAAAAATGTTATGGGAGGGGGAGCTGATAAAGTCTTCCAGATTAAAATATTATTTGGTTTGTAGACAAAAAATTCCTGGGAAGAAAGGAAGGGTGCGGACACACGCAGATGCCATGTGGATGAGAGGGCCTGGCCCCCCAGAGAGGAGGTCTGCCCCAGGGCTTTCTCCATCTGTAAAACGGGCCACAATACCCCACCGGCCCCTGCGGTGCTACGAGAGTTAAACGAGACAGTGTGACCCGGAAGGCTTTGTAAACTAAAGGCGCAAATGCAGTTTCTGGACATGATGTTAGTGGTGACAATGCTTCCGTGTGGACCTCTCAGAGAAGGGCCCCAGGCTCCTCAGCCTGGCTGATGGCCAGGTCTCCTCCCCGCCCTCCAACAGCCCCGAGGAGCTCGGCTGGCACTCCAGAGGCCCCGGGTCTTTCTGCCAGTTGCACCATCCATCGAGGACTGAGTGAAACCAAGAGCCAAGCATCAGCGCTCCCAGTGCCAGCGGCCCCTGTGCAGTCCCGTTCTGTTCTGCAGGTTTCTGCTGTGGGGACCCTGGGCTAGCCAGAGGTGAACAGCAGAAACCAGGCTGTTGTGGCAGAGCTGGGCATCCACACCAGACTGTGCTCCCATGGGAACACGGAGAAATTTGCCCCAGGGTGGCCTTGTGTCCTGTCCTGCTGCCTTTGTTTATTTCAGAGCCTGGGAGACGGGGCTGTGCTGGGTCACCCACATTCTGGGCCACGGCCACTGTGCCAGGTTGCCCTTTCACCCTGGACTGGGCCTTCTGGAGCCAGCTCTCCTTCGGTTGTGAAAGACACTGGCTCTTCTGCCCAGGGACACAGCTTTGGCTTTCCCCACACCCCACTGGACCCAGAGCCAGGCTGGAGCAGGGGCCTTGCAGCTCTGAAACGCCCCACGCTGCTCCCAGGGAACGTGACCTTGGTCCTTGACTATCTGTGTCACAGGCTACAGGTATCCGGTTTCCTTCCCCCAGGCTCAGGCTGCAGGTGACAGCCTCTGTTGGGACACATCTGCGTGCACTGGAATTCTGGGGAGACTCTAGACACTACCTTTAGTGGGACAGGAGCTTGTTGCCCCAGAAAGGCAGCTCCACACTGCCTGCTGCCTCCGGGGCTCCCAGTGTGCCATGAGGCTTTCAGGCTAGCACACGGGCTCTCTTTAAGATGGACACATGCCTACAGAAACGCTCCTCTGTCCTCTTCTCCACCCTTTTCTGGAGCCATAGGGGCAGGTCTGCAAGGGCTGCAAGCTCAGGGACAGCACTGGATTTACTTCCAGAAAAGCCACCTAGTGATGCATGGCTGCAGGGTGCAGCGTCTCCCTCAAGGTGACGTCTTCAACAGCAGAACCACGGAGCAAAGCCCATCCTATTTTCTCGCTCGGTCAGAGAAAAAGCAATCGTCAGAAAGACACTGGGCCTCCGAGACTTCGGGGTAATTGTTGGCCTGAAGCGAGACATCAGGGTTTCCGACCGCTCTGTGATGTCTTGCCCGGGTGAGTGTGTGTGTGAGCTGAGTGCACACAGGCCAGCTTATAGATGGTTTTCACTCTCAGAAAAATCGCAATCTTGTTGGAACACTGAACAGAAAAAGAAACCGTGCCTTTCCCTCTTGCTCAATATTTTTTCTGCTCGTTCAGATAATAATTATATGTTAGCAAAGATAGTGTTCATGTGACCTAATACCAGCAACAATCAAAGCGAAGGTGGAAAAAAATGGCCATGGTGTGCCCAAAACCTAGCAGCTGCCGAGCACATGCTGGCATTCTCCACAGACGCTCCAGAAGCTCCAGATGCCTTCGGAATCAGGAAGACCGTGGAGCCCTGGGCTTCTGGTGTCACAGACCCCGTGGGGACTGCATACATCCAAACGTACTCAGCAGGCACTTGCTGATTTGGCTTGATTCGAAGACGTTTCTGTCCAATGTTCAACACTAAAAGAGAAGATTGACTTTGCATGGGGTGTAGTCCTCACTGTAACTAACAATTTACCACAAAAACAGAGAGAGCTCTAAGTGCATATTTTGCCAAGAGTTTACTAAGCCCAGCAGAGCCTTTCTGGGCAGAGATCTCTGGGAGCGTCCACAGGTAATGGGGCGGCGCCGGGGAGAAGGACCTGGGCGGGGCTGGGTGGCACCTGTCAGACGGGCACTGCCCGTAGAGACAGAGCGGCAGCCAAGAGGAGCCGTCCGCGGCTGCCGGCTCAGTGATTTGTAAATAACGAGCTCCTGGTGGGAGGCCTGCGGGGCTCGGAGCATATGCTCTGACAGACGGGACGTGCATCAGCAGGTTTGAGAGTGCGCTCCGGAGACCTGCCAATCACCTGCATCCAGCTTCTCTGAGGCAACAAGCCTTTGAAAAAGGGAAGGAGTATTGGATAGCAGCTGCAGACACATTTCAGTGCAGGCTGACCTTGACCACGTAAGCTTTCTACCAGCCAGGAGCCCAGAGAGCACCAGCTAGGCTTCAGATCAGTCTGGAGATGTTCCACGCAGGGAACATTCTTGAACTAGAGCTGTGGTTCTCAAAGTGGGGTCCCCAGACTAGCTGTAGCAGAGGCAACTGGAAACTTGTTAGAAATGCAAATTCTGGCCCATTCCACACCTGCTGGGTCAGAAACTCTGGGGTGGGGCCACAATCTGTGTTCTAACAAGCATCCGAATGGGTTCCTAAACAAGCTAAAGTTTGAGAACCACTGAACAAGCTCCTCATCCACTTAAGGACCAGAACTGTGTTATCTGCTCTTTTCTGTCCTTCTTCTTAGGCCCAGAACATTAACGGACACAAAGTGTGATCCAAATAGATATATTTGGAGGGAACAGAGAAAGAAAGGAAGGGACTCAGATAATTTCTGCTTCTCTCCTTAAACCAGGTTTCAGATGGAAAAGCTGAAATCTGAGGAAGAGAGCGCCTCTGTGCAGGTTTATTTGACACACTGCTCAGGAGCAAGATGCAGTGGACGGGACCAGCGCCCGCTCCTGCCAGACCCCTGGAAGAGCAAGTTCTATAGAGAAGTGGAGGGCTACTGTCAGCCCAGTCTCGAATTCGGGAATATTCCACTTGAAAGATCAGGGTCAAGCCTGCAGCACTACAGACCTTGCCAGTTAGAAAGCAAAGCCAAGCCAAAACCAAACCAGAGCAGGTGCCAAAGAAGCTGTCACGGGATCTTTGGTCCAGCATGGAGTAGCGGAGCATCCACCAGTGATGCTCCGCGCAGGTGCAAAGAGGCTGCTGCAAGAGGTTGCTCAGCATCCCTGGTCCAGGCTTCAGAAGAGCAGCTACTGCCAGTGAAGGCCTGTGCAGACCCAGCTCCAGAAAGCCCCTGGGACTCCCGGGCAGGCCAGCTGTCCGCTCCTGCCATCCATGCTGAGACAGTGGAACAAGAATGAGCTTTTATTAGGCAGAGGATTTCTCCAAGTCACTTATGCCCACTGAGCTTTCAGTTTCTTCATCTGAAAAGTGGAGCTATTAATATTTCCCAAATATAGTTGGTGGGTGTTAAATGAGCCGTGCCCAGCATCTAGCATCTGGCACACGATGAGGCTGGTGGCTTGGAAATGTGGGTTGCCACCCATTAGATGGAAGGAAAATCAATTCAATCAGCCACCATTCTAAAAGATTTGTGCTGTTGTTGATTCTGAGTGATTTACTGGGACTGGAACTTCAATCTTCGCAAAGTCGTATTTGATATTTGTTATACTTTTTCTTTACCATACGTAGTAAGAGCAAACTTTTTCATGAAATTTTTGTTTCGGTTGTAGCTATCGTACCCATGATGTGGTTTGCGTTGTGAAATACATTTCTTACTGAGAATTGTAGACAAAAGCATTTGGAAGCCATTGTGCTTGGTGGTCAATAGACGCTAGTCGTCTTCCTCTTTCCCTCCTCCTCCTCTCATCTGGCCCTCAGAAAGCAGGGTGGCCACTCTATCCCCTCTGGGTAGTTAAAAGGATTCTGCACCCAATTCTCGTTGGTGTTGGCGGGTATTCCTCACACCACCGAGCAGCTTGGTTAGGACACCGTCTACCCGGAGACAGCAGCAGACCCCACAGGTTAACAGCTCAGCCTACAGGACTTCCTTCTGCTTCAGCTGCCATTCATAAGTCCGGGGTGTCACCTGAGCTTCAGGGCTGTAGATGGGAGGTTCCCATGATGCCCTCCTTTGGATTTGATTAACTTATTAGAGTGCCTCACAGAACTCAGAGAAACATTGTACTTCCTAGATCACCAGTTTATTATGAAAGGATAGCCACTTAGTTACAGCCAGACGAAGAGGTGCATAAAGCAAGGCATGAGGAAGGGTCACGGACCGCCCATGCCCTCTCCAGGTGGCCACTCTCCCTGGATCTCTCCGTGTTCACCGAACAGGAAACTCTCCAAACCCCATCATTCTGGGTTTTTATGGAGGCTTCCTCAGTTGGCATGATTGATTAAACCGTTGGCCTTGGCAATGGACGCAACCTCCAGCCCCTTTTCCATGGATATTGGAGGTGGGACTGAAAGTTCCAACCATCTAATCACATAGTTGGTTCCCCTGGCAGCCAGAGCCTCCTTAGGTGACCTAGGGGATTTCCAAAATTCACCCCATTAACGCAACGAGAGACCCCTTTGTTGTTGTCATCACTTAGGAAATTCCAAGACTTTTAGGAGCTCTCTGCCAGACAGGGGACAAGGACTAAACATTCATATATTTCTTATTATAAATCACAGTCTCACTACTAGCGGTGGCCACAGTGGAAGCAGAGTGATGGGGCGTGGGTCACGACTTAAGGATACAGCGCAGCCACTCTGCTCTCCAGAAGGAGATCCTGGGCCAGCAAGGTTCGAGTGGGAGCAGGACTCCACCTGCACCCAGCTGGCTCCAGTTGGGACCACGGGGCCTAGAGGAATAAATCGGGGCCTGGCAGGCAGCTTGTGGATAAAGAGAGAACAGAGTGGCCTCCTTCCATGCTCTTCTTGTCCCAGTTTCCTATCATGCAGGTAGTTAGAGAAGGAACGCAAAAAATGCATCAAGAGGTAAGGGTGGGCATGTGTGTGTGAGAGAGAGACAGAGACAGAGAGAGATTGAGACAGAGAAAGAGTGAGAGACTGAGAGAGATACCAAGACAGAGAGACAGAGAGAGAGACAGAGAGACACAAAGGCAGAGAGAGAGAGAGAGAGCCAGAGATAGAGAAAGAAAGATAGAGGCAGAGAGAAAGAGTGGGAGACAGAGACAGAGACAGAGAGACACAGAGACAGACAGAGAGGGACAGAGGCCTGGGCGTGTGTCTGGGGCAGGGGGCCATTCGCAGCCAGAGCCACATCCATCCTAGTGTTGGAAGAGAAAGCAAACGTGAGCAACTCGACTCCTGGCTGCCGGGCCGCGCCCACTCGCCCTGCGCAGCTGGCCGCAGTGGGGCAACATACATGTGGCGACGCAGGCCCAGCTGTTGCAGCATAATGGCTGTCATGGCACCGAACGATGACCTTGAGTCCCCCCGGGAGCAGCAGCCACCTAGATTTACCACGGGGCACGCCCCGCTCTCGGTGTGCAGGCAGGCACCTGGCTTGGACACACGGGTTGGAGCCCCCCCTCTCCACCCACTCCCTCCTTTCAGTTCAGACACTCCTTCTCCAGGTGGAACAGGGCTTCTGAGCAGCGGAGCTCAGAGCAACAGGACAGGAAGCGTGCACCCGACTCGGCCTCTGCTGGACCGTGGTGCAATTCCTCAGGCCTCTTTCCTAGAAACTAGAAGCTTCTGGGCTGAGATGCAGGAAGGGAGGCCTCCTGGAGGCTGCCAGCTCCCCCTCTGGGGCCCTGCTGAGGGGCAAGACAGCGACAGGAGAAGAGCAGCTGGGCAGGTGCCTCTCGGGGTTAAGAAGGTGCCCTCTCACCTCAGGGCAAGCCCGGGTTTAGGCGTGCTGCCAAGCCCTCCCGTGAAGGCGGTGGGGCGAATCCTGCTGGAAGCTTCTCCCTGCTCTCTCCAAGTTGTGGGGCACTTTTAGAGGCTGAGTCACCCCATGAGAGCTGCCACCAAGACCAGGGAGAGGCAAGATGTCTCGGCAGATGGGGAAAACGCGCGTCTCATTTCCTTTCTCTGTTTTCCTTTTTGTTGTTTTTGGCTGGTTGAGTTTCAGCAGAAATACACTGCTGTTCAGCTGAAGACAAAGTTCTTACTCAATAAATTTTCTTTGCAAAGGGATTCTGAGAAATACTTTTTGGGGGGGACACCAAACTGTGATAGATTTATGTTAAGCAGATCTTTAAAACAATGATACGAATGAGTTAGCGTCACATTTTTCCACTTGCATTTTCCCCTTTCTGGTCCCTGTAAAAGTTGTAAGAGTGTGCACTGGTGCAGTTGGCGGCACACTGACTGGGGTTTCGGGGTGGGAGGCAAAGCTGCAAGGAAGCTTGACCTTTAGGCCTGTGAGTGGGACATGGATGTTATGTCTACTTCCGGAAACCCGTTGTCAGAATACCTCCAGCTTTAGCTTCCAGCTCCATTTTTTTCAGGAATATGAATTGTTTTGTTTGGGATCCAAGCCCTCTCCATTAGGAATTCGTCCATTCAACAAATATGAATGGAGTGCCTTGACCACCGGCATTCCAGCCGGCCTCTCCTCTTAGCAGTGGGATGAAGCCTGTAGCACACACATTTACGACCTTGGCTGCACATTCAAACTATCTGGAAAGCCATGGAACAATCTCGATGTTTAGGCAATCCCATTTCTGAGTCCTTACCCAAAACTATTGAAAGCAGGGACTCTGCCAGCTGTTTGTAGAGCCATGTTCATAGCAGCATTATTCACAATACCCCAAAGCTAGAAACAACCCAAATGTCCATCAACAGATAACTGGAAACACAAAATATCGTGTATACACACCATGCCATTATTCAGCCTTAAAAAGAAAGGAAATTCTGACACCTGCTACAACAGGAATGAACCATGAGGACGTTATGCTCAGTGAAATAAGCCGGTCACAAAAGGACAAATGCTGTGTGATTCCACGTATACCAGGTCCCTAGAAGAGCCAGAGTCGTAAAGACAGAAAGTAGAATGGTGGATGCCACGGCTCGGGGAGGGGAAGGGGGAGCTGTTTAATGAGGACAGAGTTGCAGTTTTTCAGGATGAAAAAGTTCTGGATATGGATGTACATGTGACTGTATTTAGTGCCATTGAACTGTACACTTAAAAATGATTAATGGTAAGTTTTATATTATGTAGTTTACCACAAATTTTTAAAAATCGCAGTGTTTAGACTCTGTCTCAGTGCAGTTTGACCGGCTTTCCTGGAAGCGGATCCCAGGCACTGGGTTCCACCGTGCAACCCAGACTGAGGGAGTGCTGTAGGTGGTTCCAAAGCTATGGACGTCGGCCGGCTTCTAGGAGGCTTCAGTGGCATGGCTGATACTTGTCTTGAAGAAGCTGATGTGCTGAAAATATGGGGAATAAAGAAATTCTCAGCACTTCTCCAGATTACTTGCAGAAGTAATGAGATCCTCATTGGGGTCTGCCTTTATTCAACAGACATCTGAATTCACGTGGCTACCCAGGCTGGTGCTCACTTCACTTAATGCCCATGTGTTGATCACCATGTGTGGCAGGCATTCTGCTAGGTGCCGGGCCACCACGAGGAACCAACCCTACAAAGTCCTCTGCCCTCAAAGAGCTCCCATCCCAGTCAGGAACATGGTACAATTTAAAAAATGTGCAAAATTTATACCATGCATCTGAATGTGGTAACTGATATGGAAAAAATGGCACAAAGTAAAGGGGGATAAGAGGGTAGGTATGGGGTGGTTATGAGGGGGAGTTATTATTTTTAAAAATATCTATCTGACTGCATACCATAAGACCAAAGACAAACAGAATATTCATAAAGACTGCACTCCAATGGTAATTTATTCCTTACAGGAGTAAGGGTCAGAGATTCTGGAACTATTTTACCTGTAGACAAGGGTTAAACACATCAGTAAATACAAGGTACATAACGAGATCCGGGTTTCTGACTTTACAGAGAAAGAAGCTACCAATAAGCATGGGGAGGATGCTGGAGTGAACCCTGTCCTCTGGATTCCAGCCAGAGATCTCAACATGACCTCCCATTTATTTTAATATGTGTACAAATGAATAGATACAGAAATGAACCTGTGTGTGTGTACATGGCTAATATACACACGTATTTTTTCCATCTCCGCCTGCTGAGAGGACCTGGAAGCTGTGGCACCCCAGTAGCAATGAGCACGCCCAGCACCCAGAGCTTGGTTTCTAACACCTTTCTCCAATAAAAGGAACCAGGACTCCTTGGAGAAATGGTTGCTTCTAAGGCTGGGACAGGGAGAATGTAAGATGAGCTCAGAGCATCTTGTGGTGGTAGAAAGTAAGGAAGTGATTTTTTAAAAATGGGAGGGGGGCAGGGATAGGAGCATGTCAAAGGAACCAACCTGAGAGAGCCACCAACTATCAAAACGGGAACAATTTTAGCAACAAAAATAAATAATGGTAGTATTTGATTATGCCCTAGAGAATAAAATAGTCATGAGTCCTTATTGATATAAATAAATGATTGAATACATGAATAAAATGGGAGAAGAGGAGCACATCTTCCTTGCCGAATGATTCTAGTCCATGAATGTGCAGGGACTGAGGGAAATGGAAATTACATGAGATCACCACAGTCATAATAGCTGCAGACAAGGTCAAGACTTTGAGAAGCAGGACACTGACACAGCCTCAAAGCTTCTACCCCAATATATTTCCTAATTACTGTGTTAGTTTGAACATATGTCCACAAATTCTTCAACATCCCACCCTCCAGGAAGCGAAGCTGAATTGCCCTGCTCTAAGGACAAGGAAAGATAGTGACTTTGCAGTGGAGAGACCTGGCAGACGCCATCTTAACCAGGTGATCAAGGTAGACATCCCAAGGTGGCAAGTGATGGTGGCATCATGTACCCCTTGATATGATGAGATGATACAGACACACCACCTCTATAGTATTCTCCTCCAAATTCAAGACTTCAGGGTAATCAAGAGAAAACACCAGACAAGCCCCATTTGAGGGGAATCTTACAAAATATTTGGCTAATATTATTCACAAGTGTCTCTAGACAAGACCTTGAACTTTTCTAGATCTCGTTTCCTAACCCATGAACCGAGGGGATTGACCAGTAGTCACTTCTAGAGCTTTTATCCTCTTGTTTCATGTGTAATTGCAGGAAGCAGTGACGGGGCTCCTTAAAGGGAGAAGTAGGGCATCCACGAGCATTACGGAGCCTATCTAGCAGCACCCTGTCTGAAGCAGTTCACACACAATCACAAATCAGAGGTGAGATGAAGGCAATTTTCCCTCCATTTACAATTACTCAGTAAGCTCAAGATGATAGTTGACCGAACGTTATAAAATCCTTCTAGATGACATCAACAGCTATCCCTTTCATAAACTGGAAATGCATGTGTGTGTTTTGATCCAGCAGGTCAGTTTATTGCTGTCTTACCATATCTGGAGGCTGACTTCACTGTGAGAGATGTCGAACCCTCCGGTTTCAGAGAATGTGGGTCCAAATCTAAATGATCAGCCTAGGCCGCCTTTCTCTAATCACAGCCAAGCACAATAGGAAAATCTTTGTAATTAATTCAGCTTAAAATTAATTTTCTCTCTCTTCCCAGGACAGGCAGTGAAAGGCTTTGCTCCTGATGACCATCTCCCAACCCTGCTGACCGGGGCTCTTGGGGGATGAGCCCCCGCAGGCACCTCCTGTGGGTCATGCTGCCACGCACCACCACACGGGCTGGGACCTGTAAGCAGGGTGAATGGAGGGGAAGCACAGGAACCCGGCTCGAGATGCAGCTCAGGTGGGCTCAGTCTGGCTGTTGGGCAGAAAGGTGCTCCATGCACAGAAAGCAGCAAGGCCCCTTGACTGAAACCGGAGCCACCTCAAGACGCTTTCCCCAGGACCTGCTTTACCGTCCTAGCAGTGTGAATTCTTGTTGTTACCAAGGGGCTCTAGGATGTTCTCTGACATCAAATGCTGCTCAGACAGCAAAACCACATTTTGACAAATTTAAGGAGAAACAGACCAAAACCGTTCATGGATTTAATTGCTCATAAAACACAGATGGATTGAAAAGATTAAGAGGGAAAATATCTGGGCAAAATAAACTCAGAGTTAATAAACACACAGCACATGTGAAAACTGTTTGAGACATTGGGAACAAAGTACTGGGGTCAGATCACCCAGCCCCGTTAGTGATCTCTGATCTCGGCCTCAGGCAGCCAATGGCAGCATGAATCCCGTGCAAGGCCCTGTACACTGCCCGTCTAATGGAGGGAAGCCCGGCCCCAGGACACCCCAGGGCGGGAAGACCCTCCAGGAGCACAGTGCACCCAAGAGCCCTTCCTAATACACCAGGGGCAGCTTTCACAGCCCCCCAGGCCGCAAAGCATTCATATTGGCTGCTTTCCCACTGGCTCGTGGCTGTTCCAGTGAGCCGAGAGCAGGATCTAATCTGACTTCAGCTTGAAACAGGAATTACGTAAGAAAGTTAGGAGAATTCCTGGATTTGGAGCTCGCCCTTCAAATATACCTCTTTTGAAATATTGGTGGCCTTCTTAAGCACGGTCCGAGGTTCCTGACATTTGAGTTTCTAATTTAAGACTCACTTATTGGGGCTTACTTGCCTTCCTCAGTATTTCAGCCATTCTGAAAACAGAATTGGAGGACATTTTCCCAAATTTCCTTCAAGACATATGCTATTTTATCAATTATTTACTCAGAGTAATTACACCAAGAAATCATCGCCCTTCATCAGTTTAACCGCGGTTAATAGCAAATGCATAGATTCCTTTTGGAAGGATGCCTCAAACGGTGTCTCAAATGGCATAGTGGAAAAACCTGAGCACACCGTCATTAGGGGCGTCAATATCTACTCTCAGCAAATCCTATTGCCCCTGTGACATTCCAGGTTAGCTAAAACTGCATGTGGCTTAATGTTGCAAATAATTTGATTACTTTATGAACTTTTTCCTGCAACAAGAACAGACCTAGATATGAAAAATGATGCTCAATATAGTAATCTGAAAGCTATTCTAAAAGTGAGTTAGACACAGCTACAACTATACTTGCTAGAAACAGTGTACTCACTTAACCATTTTCTCTGTAATTGGAATTGCCCTCTTTTAGCATCTGTCAGCAATGAGGCATCTTGTTGAGCTTGTAACCCAGCAGGAGGGTAAGATGGTGTTTAAGATAATCAGAACTTTCCCCGCAGCAACACACACATTATTTTATTTTCTATTCTTCCTGGTAAATCTCAGATATTTATCCTACTGTATGAGCTAAAATTATTTTCGCTCAAGGCTGCCCCATCTGCCTCCCAAAGAAGCATAACAAGAGATTGGGTTTCAAATGAATATTCCATTTGACCCTAAAGAATACCATATGAAAATGGGTGCCAAAATCCAGTGTTCAGGTTGATGTTGTTGACTGTTTCCTTTAAATCCCTTTACAGATGTCACCTCCCACTATACTCCTCCCTCCACTTTGGGATGAGTGTTTCTCATACTTCAAGAGGCAGCTCAATATTTGCCTTGTCTAGGAACATTTTCATGGTTCTTGTAGCATCTCATTCTGAGTTAGGATGCTTTCATGTGCTCCGATAGGACCTAGTGCCTACCTCTATCTCAAAACTTACATCATTTTGTAAGGGGCAATTTATTTGTCTATCTTGCCCACTAATTTCAGTGGAAGTCCAAATACAGATCTTCTATTTCTGAGAATTCATACATAAACGCCTCCAAGCAGTCGACTGAAAGCCCCCTGAAGGCAGCCGTCTTGTCTGCCTCTCTCATTGTGATGTCTCCTGTCACATGACAGATGCTCAGTAGATTTTTGTCCAATGAAGTAGTGAGTTTCAACTTAGTAGAATAAGTATAATATACTCAGTAACCGATGCTGTCATAATTGTACAAATCTCTGGAAGGAAAAGTTTCTCTCTGGGCCAGATGTAGGCAAACTCCAGCCCACTGCCTGCTTTTGTAACTCAGGCAGCCAAATGTGGCTTTTATAGTTTCAAATCGATTTTTAAAAAATCAAAAGGAGAACAACGTTTCACGATGTGAAAATTACACGAGATTCAAATTTCAGAGTCCATAAGTACAGTTTTATTGGGACCCAGCATGGTCATCCTGTGTGTGTCTGGTCTCACACTACAACTGCAGACTGGACCAGAGGTGACGTGACAGCTGCGTGGTCTCCTCGCTCTCCACTGTGGTGCACCACAGCTCCATGGCTTCTCTGGTGCCGCTTGTACTGCCGTCCTGTGACATTTTATTTTATTTCAGTACACTTCATCTTGTTAATCAAGAGAGGAGGAGGAAAGCAGACACCAAATGTCACACTTTCAGGGCACAGTGGGGTGGATTATTTGCTATGCAATGAGACTAGAGCTGTGCTGAAGAATACAGCATGCATCGACATTACCAGACTAAACATTCATCACCAGATTCCCAACTACAGGCAGAAAACTAGAAAATTTAAAATGGAACACCTTATGACAGTGGAATTTCCCATAAAAATTATCTCTCTATAGATAGATAGATAGAAAGATAGATAGATAAATATGTAGATAGATAAATAAGTAGATAGATAGGTATAGATATAGCTACAACCAAAGTAAGTTTCCAAGTGTCTCGATTATTAACCAAGCAAACAAAGCCATTTGGGGACGTTCGGTTAACTAAATTGCGTTTGATTGCAGCAGTTGAAGAAATGCGTCCAGAGAAAATGAATCTGTTTAAGAGCACCAGTTCTTTAGCACGCACGCTTCTGTGAAGAGCTGAGGACATCAGGAGGAACCGCAGTAGTCGATTTAAGAGCAAAATTATAAAACTATTACAGACAATTACAAAAGGCAAAATTATAATCCGTTAGATGACGATATGAGAAGTGATCTTTATCACTTTGGGGATGGGAAAGCTTTTTAAACAAGACTAAAATATTGCAAACCCATAAAGGGGAAGATTTAAAATTCCTATTTCATTAAGTTAAAAACTTAGATCATTCAATAGATATTATAATCTCATAATGAAAGAGTGCAAATTAGAATTATCCTTTTTCAAGCGACAAAAATCCAAAATTTCACATCTCACCAAAACGGCAAGTTTGGGAGGAAAGAGGTCCTCTCCTTCACCAGCCGTGGGAAAATATAGAATTTAAAATAAATAAATAAAATAAATCTAGGCCCTTAAGTTAAAAACTTCAATGATTTTTTTAAGGTATATTAGTAAAAATTGGAAAGATAAGCCATTTAACTATGCTATGATCCTGGTGACACATATAAATGATAAATTTTTATTATTCAGCAAGTGTACCTAACTACAAATTAACTATTAGAAAAAGGTTAAATTGCACTACAGAAATGGACAAAAAGATTGAACATCACTTTATATTAGACTCTCAGTGATTAGAGGAAGCCACTAGAGTTAATGAAGTTCTGAATACCATTAATCTCATTAAAAATCTGGGACATGCAAATCAGCATCAAAATGAGATGCCTTTCACTCTCATCCAACTGGAGACAACTCAACGTCTGATGACATGGTGTGGGTGAGGATGGAGCTGGAGGAGCTCTTGTGTACTGCCGCTGAGAGTGGAAATTGGTGCAGCTACTGTACTTTAGAAAACAAATTCCACTCCTCAGAATGCCCTGAAGTTACATGTGTAGCAGAATATAGAGAGACAGTATTCATAGAGCGTGGCTTACAATGGCAAGAAACTGGATACAACCAAAACTCCACCAAGAGCAGAATGATACATAAATTGGGGTATATTCATTTGGTGGAATTCTATACAGCAGTGAAAATGAATGAAATAAACTTAAAGCAGCAACACAGATGAGTTTCACGAACACAATATTTAGTATGAAGATGAGTCACAAATACCTGCTGTAGGATTCTATTTACGTAAAATTTAAAAATATTCAAAACTAAACACTATGTTTTTAGGATACACACATGTATAGTAAAATTCTAAAGAAAATCAAGGAAATAAAAAACACAAAATAAGGGGCCAGCCCCGTGGCCGAATGGTTAAGTTCGTGCGCTCTGCTTCGGCGGCCGAGGGTTTCGCTGGTTCAGATCCTGGGCGCGGACACGGCACCGTTATCAAGCCATGCTAAGGGAGCGTCCCCCATGCCACAACTAGAAGGACCCACAACTAAAATATACAACTATGTACTGCGGAGTTTTGGGGAGAATAAGAAAAAAAAACACAAAATGACCAGGATAATGGATAGCTCTGAAGGAAGAGGAAGTGAGAAGAGATACGCTTGGAGGGGTGGCATCAGAGCAGAGTAGATGGGACCCCAAAAATGTAAGCATAGCTATCTATTCTTAAACGGATTGATGGCTGCAGGTTGTGGGTTTTATCTTTATTCTTTACATCTTAAACAAGTGTTATAAATATTTTTATTCCATCTGTTACTTATTAAAATTACTAAATTTTGAATTTGCTAATCTTGCATTAATGGAACAAAAATTGTTTGTTTATAGAGAATTATTATTTTAATGTATCATTGTATTCTATATTCTTGTATTTAATTTAGAATTCTGGCACCTGCATTCAAAAATAAAATGCAGTATCTAGTTTTCTTTATCAGTATTATCATCTTAAGCTGTTGATAAGATTGTTGCTAACTTCACAAAATAAATTGAAGACCTCTCAACTCTTTTGTGGTCTAGAATTATTTAAATACCCAGGTATTATCTGTTTTTTGTTTTGTTTTATTTCATTTTTTCAATAATGATGAACTTCATCTATTTTAAAAGTTCTTTCATTCTAAAATATAAGTAGAAGCAAAGGAATATTCAAGTCATTTAGGAGTTTTTTGATGCTGTTTTTAAAATGTGAGAATCTCCAACATCTTCCCCCTACGTGTTGAGTAAGGTTTCCTGAAGCGGAATCAGTGGGTTGCACGACTTTCAGGCCTCTCAGCCGGTGCACTGCTCCTTAGTGGACGTGGGCAAGCATTTCATGCAGAACATTCCCAGCTGTTCCGTGGAAAGAACTCAACTCACGCTCAGGGCACTCTTCATGTAGGAGTTCCAGAGTGCCTCAGTTCACCCACTGAATGACCCCAGCTAATGTGAGAGAGCAGCTCGGGACGCTGGGTTGAATGAGGAGACACAAAAAGAGAGGTCTGCCTTCTAACCCCTGGAGGCTGTGAATATTAGCTTATTTGTAAAAGGGTCTTTGAAGATGCAATCAAATTAAGGATCCTGAGATGAAGAGATCATCCTAGGTTATTGGGTCGGGGTTGGGGGTAGCAAAATCCAATGACAAGTTTCCTGATAAAAGACGGAAATGGAGAAGACACAGGCACACAGAGTGAAAGGCGATATGCAAAAGGGGAGAGACTGGAGGGAGGCGGCCATGAGTCGAGGAAGCCAGAAACCCACTGAAGCTGGAAACGACAAGGCAACAAGCCCCATCTAGAGCCTCCAGAGGGAACATGGACCTGCCAACACCTTGATTTAATCATTTGGCCTCCAGAACTGGGAGAGAATAAACTGCTATGACGTTAAGCCACTCAGTTTGTGGTGATTTGTTATAGCAACCACGGGAAACTAATAAAGATTGTTGTATCAGAAAGTGAGTTGCTTCTGTACCACCTCCCTAAAAAGGGGGAAGGCATTTTGAAATTCGGCGGTGGACAGAGACCAGATTAATTTTGAAGTACATGATAGAAAAAGCCTGGATTGCCTTGAAAAGACTGCTGATAGAATTATGGGTGATAAAGCCTGCAAGCGAGGGCTCAGGAGACAGTAAGGAGCACGGTGGAGAAAGCTCCTATCGTCTTAGAGAACGCGTGTAGTCATAACAGAACGTTGGTAGAATACGAACCCTAAAGATGCTTTTGCTGAGGGCTTGGAAGGAAATGAAGACCATGTTACCGGAAACTGGAGGAAAGGCCGTTCTTATTATGTAGTGCGGATGACTTAGCTGAGTTGTCTCCTTCTCTTGCGTAAAAAACCAAACTTTTAAGAAATGATATTGCATATTTAGCTGAAAGGATTTTCAAGTGAAGTGTTGAAGGAGTAGTCTGATTTTCATTTGCTGCTTGTAGTAAAATGCAAGAGGAAAGAGATAAATCGAGGAAGAAACTGTTGGGGAAAAAGGAATCAGAAAAGGATGACTTGAGGGGCTGGCCCAGTGGCACAGTGGTTAAGTTCGCACCTTCTGCTTCAGTGGCCCAGGGTTCACTGGTTCTGATCCCAGGTGCAGACCTGCTCACCATGTGTCAAGCCATGCTGTGGCAGACGTCCTGTATATAAAGTAGAGGAAGATGGGCACGATGCTAGCTCAGGGCCAGCCTTCCTCAGCAAAAAGAGGAGGATTGGTGGCAGGTGTTAGCTCAGGGCTAATCTTCCTCAAGAAAAATAAAAAAAAAAAAAAGGATGACGAGAAATTTGCAAAATGTGATAATATTAGGAGATTCGCTGTTAAGAGTGTGCAATGCAGAGTCCAAGGGAGCAGCTGGGCAATCTTTTGCTGAAGGGATTATGTGTGTCTCATGGATCCACTCAAACATTTCAGTGGAGCCAGAAATAGCAATGGGGTCATTCAGGAAAGATCTGTGGCAGACTCTCTTGTCTAACGGTGTGGATCCCCATGGCATACATTAGAGACCAAGCAACAAGGCTTTTGACAATGTTATATCAGCAGGAACAGAGCCAGCTTGGACTGAAGGGGACAGAGCAAGAACAGTGAAGGAAGTCTGTTGGACTCTTGCAATTCCGCTGGTGGGAGATGAGCAGATAGAGCTGGTCAGCTGCAAACATGTGCTGCTCATCACGAAATGGAAGGACGGCGCTGAGAGCAGTGACTTAGCCCAGAGGACGGAGCTGCGGGTGCAGAGAGTAGGTCATCAAGCAACAGGATTGTTCCCAGGCCTTGAAACCTAACGGAATTTTCCCTGCTGGATTTTGATGTTCCTTGGGACTGGTGACTTCTTCCTGCTTCCCATTTCCTCCCTTTTGGAACAGGAGTGTCTAAACTGCTATCCTATGTCTGTCCTGCCATTGTGTTTTGGAAGCAGATAACTTGTTATCTAGCTTAACAGGTTCACAGATGGAAAGACATCTTGCCCTAGCACGGATTCCACTGAGTCTCACCCGTTCCTGATTGACATAATTAGATGATGAAATTCGGTGCCTTTGAGCTGATGAGATTTAAATAAGATTTTGGACTTAGGAGTTGATGTTGTAATGGGTTGAGACTTCTGGGTATGTTGGGATGAGGTGAATGTATTTTGCACGAAGGACAGATGTTAATTTTGGGGGGCTAGTGGGCAACTGTAGGGTTGAATGGTGGCCTTCAGAAAGATTGGTCCACATCCTAATGCCTGGAACCTATGAATGTGACCTTATTTGAAAAGAGAGTCTGCAGATGTGATAAAGAGAAGGAACTTGAGATGAAGAGAGCATCCCCCGTCTTCCAGATGGGCTGTACTTCCAATGACAGGTGTCCTCATAAGTGACAGAAGAGAGGACACAAAGATGAGAAGTTATTATGAAGAAGGAGGCAGAAATTGGAGTGATGTGGTCACAAGCCAAGAAAACCGACAAACACCAGAAGTTGGAAGAGGTAAGGAACAGAATCTGCCCCAGAACTTTAGAGAAAGCCCAGCTCCACTGACATGTTGATTTAGGCCTCCTGGACTCCACGCTTGTGAGAGAATAACTTTCTGTTGTTTTAAGCTTCCAAGTTTGTGATAACTTTTTACGGCAGCTCCAGGAAACTAAGACACTTGGAAACAGCATCAAGCCCCAGGTAGGAGACCCACAGATTGCTAAGGCCCTCAGATCCCAGGGTGCATGTGACAGCTTCCCTGATGCAGTGACCACGGGGTTTCCAGCTTGCGTGAATAGTCATAGCAGCATTTCCAGGGCATAGCAAGAAAAGTGTTTAACCTGTACCTTATTCTGCTTGCTTTTAAACGTATTTACCAGTAAACTAAAATTAAGTTGTAAGATTAAACTGTAGGATAAAAATAAATTCCACCTTACTGGACTAATTTTACTTTTAATTATTTAGATTTTAATTTACGTGCATCTCTATATTAGAAGAAATCCTTTGGCACTTTATTCTTTGCTACTATAACCTATAATGAATTTTTCTTCATCATTTTTTAAATTAAATGAAAAAGAAAGATAAACTTCTTATTGCTAAACTCCTAAGAGATTGTTTCCTTTATTGGCCAGTATTAGGAAAGCTGGAATAATTTGCTCTGGGGGAATCAAAATCTTCAGAAATTGTTAGTCTTCATCGACAAAGACATGGACGGAGATAACCATATTGTTTACCACCCTGGAACCAGATGGCTAATACTATTCCAAAAATTACAGGTCATGACTTGTTAGGGTAATTGAGGGTTTAACAGAGGCTATTATAGGAGAGGTGTAGACACTTATGTTAGCAGATATTTATGACAATACCAGCAGCACAGCAATAACAGCTGACATGCTGGGCACGGTTCCCCAAGGCGAAGCACCGTGCAGCAGGGTGAGAGATGACTGGCTGGGCTTTCTTGGTGCTTGGGGCTCTCCACAATGGGGCACAACCATCTCCACCCCACAACCTTGGGGCTTAGTGGGGCGGTCACAGCAGGTTTGGCCTTCCATCACCTTCATTGCCCGACAGTTGTGTGTGTCCCAGGGGAAAACGCCAGCACACAGGCAGAGACAGAACAGACCTTCCGAAGAGCAGGAAAATTTGGGACAGAGCGAGCGATAATTTTACCTTAGCCTAATTTAATGCTCACAACCATCCTCCAAAATTGGCGTGTCTATCATCCTCATCGGGAGAAAGGCATTACACATCACACCCTTCTCAGTCTGTGGCTACTGTTAGCCTTCCTCAGCACAGGTCCTGCTGATGTCTGGCACAGGACTTTCCTGGAGCACCAGCCTTGATGCACACGGGACCCTTCAGGCAGACCAGACTCACTGCATCCGTGCCGCCACATGGGGCAGTCCCACTTTCTCCTTCAGCCACGTCGGCAGTGACATTTAAACAATAGGATCCACAAAACTCAAGGGAGAACACAGCCCTCCATCATGTAAGATAAGACACTGCATGGTGATGTTTGAGATGTTGCTCTTCTTCAGCAATAAATTTTAATCCTGGCACATTAAGAAAAGATTTTGTCATCTGTTAAGAATAAATAACTCTTGCTTTAGCAGTCCTTAAAATTAGGTCTGCTACTCCAGTGAGAGTAGGATCTTGATACTTTATTGGCTGTTAACATTGCTTGAAGTTCTAACTCTACGGTTTTATCATTCAGAGTGGCATCTATAAAACTAAAGGTTATCATAGGAAAGTCCCCGTGACAAGTCCCTGAACTAACCAGCCTGGGGGCTCCATCCCTATGGAGGGAAACACCAAAACTGGAAAGAAACTTCTAGAACCCCCTGAGGTGACAAGATCCACTGGTGTGTGGCCTCTGACATTGGCCCCATGGGGAGGCAGCCAGGCTCTGCATTAAGAGGGTAAAATAGAAGGGGAGTTGTGGGCAGCTGCCTCGGGACATCACGCCTCTCTTCCAGATGTCCTCCTGAGAAATTTCCAGGGTGTGGGAGATGTTCCACGAGACAAGGGCTGGATGGATCTGAGAGAAGAGTTGAAGAGATAATGTCTGGGACGTTTCCAGAAGTGATTCAGAGCAGGGGCTCCTGATGTGAGGCCGCTTTAGAAAGGCCATACCCAGCGCGTCTGCTTCTGGTTTCTTTCAAGTGTGTGAGCGCCATTGCTCGACGTCTCTCCCTGCAGAGGGGAGCCTCAGTCAAAGATCTCAGCCAACCACCTCAACACAAATATTCCAATGACCAAGAACACGTTCGTTACAGGTTAACCCGCAACCAGCAGCTTTTATTCTCTTTGTAGTGATTAAAACAATGGTGTGTCTTTCAATCTTAGAAACTTAGATTTTATGACATCTGGAGTCCCTACGTGTAAATATATATATGTATATTTGGGAAGGATAGCCAACATTTTGACAGCAAATCTGAAAATTCAAAGGAAATGAATTATTTCCTAAAGATATTTGAATTGACAAAATTGACTACAGAAGTTATGGAAAGCCAGAGAAAAATTATTAAAATAGAAAAAGAAACAAGAGACGTATTTAAAGGTCTACTTTTTTAAAAAAGGACTCAGCTCAGATGATTTTAATGTTGGCTTTTCATTCTTTCCAATTTTCAAGGAATGGATACTTCTTATACCTCTTATATTATATAAATCTATATAATCCATGGAGGGCGGAGAGGGCTGGAGAAACTGGTGGATTGTTTTTGTGAGGTTTTCTTTTACTTTACATAAATGTTTTAAAAAGTGGAAGAGGAGGGCACATGCCCGGGCTCATTTCACAAGGCCAGCATTATGCTGATACCAAAACCAGAAAAAGACACCACAAGAAAAGGCAAAACTGCAGGCCAGTGTCCCTGGTGGACATTGATGCAAAAATGCCCAGCTAAATACTAGGCGACTAAATTCAACAGGACGTGAAAGGTATTGTCCACCATTTTCCAGGAAAATATCCTTCACTGGCTACATTTTTGTTTTCATTTTTATCATTTGAAGACATGTCAAAACTATATGTTCCTTGAGATTTTGGCCCTTGCCCTCTCTCATCTCACTTCATTGGCTTGGGCAGGCTGTATGTTTCAAAGGCAGACTGAACGACGTCCTGTTATGTACTAAACATACCCCCCTCTCCTGCCGCCCAAAGGAAAACTCATCTGGTGAAACCCTAAGCCCCAGTGTGGCTACCTTTGGAGATACGGCCTGTAGGAAAGTCATGAAGGTTAAATGAGGTGATAAGGGTGGGGCCCTGACCCAATAGGATTGGAGTCCTTATAAAAAGAGACACCAGAGAGCTCTTTCTTTCCTTCCGTGGGCATGCACCAAGAAAAGGCCACATGAGGACAGAGAGAAACTGGACGTCTGTAGTCAAGGAAGAGAGCTCTCACCAGAAATGAGATCAGCCAGAACTTTGATCTTCCACTTCAGCTTCCAGAACTGTGAAAAAATAAATTCCAGTTGTTGAAGCTTCCTGGCCTGCGGTGTTTTGCTATGGCGGCCGAGCAGACCCACACCCATGCTGTGTACAATGCAGCCTTCCTGCTCGGAGTCTAATTGCCTCCCTTTGACACCCGGCTGGCCTTGGGAACTTGCTTGTAACGCATAGAATGTGGTCGTGAGAACGTCCCAGGGTTGGGGCTCGGAGACTTTTGCGGGCACGTGCTGTGAGATTCCTGAGGCTGAGTCAGAGGAGGCCGCTGTGCTCTGCAGATGCTTCCTCTGGAAACTCTCCACTTCAGAACCCAGCCCCACCTTGTGAGAAACCCAACCTCCATGGAGCGGCCATGTGTGGGTGCAAAGGCCAAGAGCCCTAGCTGAGTCCAGCCTTGGGGTCATTCCAATCTAGATGCCAGACATGTGAGTGGGGAAGCTTCCAGATGGTTCCAGCTCAAAGCCAGTCAAGCTACCCCATGTGTTAGGCCCTCCCAGTGGAAGCTCTACAGCCGTGAGCCCTAGGGCCATGTCTGAATTCCTGACTACAGAATCTGCACAGTAAAACGATTGTTCCAGGCCATGAAGTTTGGAGGGGTTTTGGTGTGCAGCACAACAACTGGAACATGAAATTTCTTGCTGTAAAACTTCCTCAGTGGTGGTTGTCTGGTTGGCCCTATAAATTCTACTCCCTAAGAAAACCAAGAAGAACATGGGAGAGAAATCTTCCCATGGGTGAGCTAATGACAACTTTTGCAATAGAGAGTCCAAGATCTTTCTTACTTATGTTCCTTTGCCCAACTTTATCCCTGATGATGAAAGATTCCAAATTGCTGACTTTAACCACAAGTGTCTCTGAGCTTCTAACATTGGTTATTTACGTCCAAGACTAGTTGAATCTTCACAGCCATATACTGAAAGTTGAAACTGTTAAAATAGGGGAAGGGCTCTGTGCTTGCCCATTAGACCAGCTCAAGTCATTCTCACAGACAGGAACCAGGATGACTCTTACAGAACTGAACCCATCAACCGGGGAGATAGGAAAAGCAAGAGGTGATTTGATCTCCTGTTAGAGAAAGATAACCAGGACTCAGAAACACTCTTGCAACTAGCTCCTTACCGGTAACAGGTTGACTATATTAGTTATTTTCCAGACTGGGGTGCTATTCATAATTACACTGGGATAACAGGCATGCATCTTGCACAATTCCATTTATGCAAAATTCTAGGAAATTCCAAATTTCCTGGTGAATGAATGCATGCAAGTGTTTGCCTGGGGATGGGAGGAGGCTGGGGCCATGAGGCAGGGATCACAAGGAACAAGAGGCGACTTCTGGGGCGATGGATGGGTTCATTATCCTGACTGTGGAGATGGTTTCACAGAAGTCCACCTATGTTAGAGCTTTCCAATTGTACACTTTGCATGTATGAAGCTTTTAAAAATGTCCATCACAGCCACGATCCTGTCATTGGACGTTCTCTAGTCTCTTTCTGTAAAAGAAATAAAAATATTGCAGAAGCATCCCTGCCTCCCACCTCCTTCCCTCTTACTCCCTCCTCTGGGTCATTTCCCCAGAGCATCCCCTGTCAAGATATCAGTGCGTTTTCTGTGCAAGATTTTATACAAACGGACCAGATCTTTCAAGCCCAGAGAGCAGCATCGGTGACCCATCCCATCTCGTCTGCCAGATTCATGGTTGTCAATGAATCTTTTAAAGGAGACACAACACTTTCTTTAAGGAGAATCTTCTTGGAATGCCAAGTAGGTACAACCAAGACACTCTGGAACTCTAAGGAGCAGAGCTGAGGGACACCGTTCAGTTTAAGCTTTCTGCCAACGCCGACAGTGTTGCCCCCTCTCGTGACCCACCAGTCCCCACATAAAGACCATTCACACGGTGATACGCTGAGCGCCCCACTCCACCATGAGGTCACTCAAAGCAGATACGACTCCACAAGGTACAGGAAGTCATTCCTTTTACCGACTCTCGTGAGATGGACCACTCTAAAACACCATCGAAAGAACCGTAATGGGTGGTACCAAAATACCCTTTGGAAGGGGGCTGCGTTTCCCGGATAAATCGCGTGCACAGTTAACATGAGTCAGAGCGGGAACACGTTGGCAAGAATTAGGAAAAAAGAGAGAGCTGAATTATTCTCCTTACAAATGAGATATTTTTATTGTATTTTAAATTTTATTTATTACTCCTGAGATATTGGAGACAGAAAAGTCATAAGTGAGGAGGAAAGACGAACGTTTGCTCTGAAGACAAAAGTCCCATTTGGCTGAAACGGCAAAGGGACAATATTTTTTAAGGAGCACAGATGTCTAACATTTAGTTTTGAGTTGACTGTGAAGCATACTGGTGCTGGCGGTGGTGGCTGGAGTCGCCTCGTACTGGGTCAGAGGGCCAATTGTTAAATTGTCGGGAATTTGACAAGCTGGTTGTTCAGCTTAGCAAATTATTCAAGATGAAATGACAGAAACTCACAGTAAAATAGAATAGATTAAAAACAAAGGTAACAAATACTCAAAACCGAATTATTTTGCTACCCCATACATCTTGGGGTTACCTCCATCTGTGGCATACGTGTGATGGAGACACTGTGTGATGCGGTGATGCAGCATCCCGTTGTGACGTCATGCCAGCGATGGCTTCCTGACTCCGAGCTCAGTGATGTCATTGAAATACTTACACCACAGGATTTGGCGAACGCTTCACACCAGGGCGTTTCTCTTCGGAGAGCAGGCTGTCAAACTTTTACCAGTGCACTAGCGGGTCAAGGGCAACATGCCCGGAAGCAGCCACTCAGAGTCCTCGCTCTGTCACCAACCAGCTGTGTGACCCGAGCAGTTACTTCTTCTCTTGCTTCACTTTTCTCAAGCGGTTATTCCGAAAATTAAATGAATCGCAACATGTAAAGCCCCTAGGACATTACCTGACACATTGTGCCTGCTAAGTAATCGTTAGCCATTATTATTGCTGTTACAGTACACGTCTTCTATGTAAATACCTGACATCTTCCTAAACCCTCAGAAACACACACGACATCCTGGCTTTCCCCCAGTATCCATTCACCCAGTCTATATAGTTATAGAGACTCATAAACCCATAACCAGGATGACTTTCCCCAGCTTCCTTTGGCTGTCCCGAGCAATGTTTTGAAACCCTAAGTGTCATTCAATAGCTGCTTATAGCTTCCTTAAAAGGCGGCTGAGTGGCAGCCTTACCTCTGCCTCTTCACCCCTTCCTTCTCTCTGCTGGCTGGATGTGGATGCGCTGGTAGGATCTACAGCAGCCACTTTGAGTGATTCTGGGAATGGAGGCTCCTTGAAGGAGCAGCAATATGGAAGTTGCCTGGGTCCTCTTGGACTTCATGAAGCAGAGTTTCCATACCAGCCCTTTCCTGGGAAAGAGAACTAAGTGTCTGCGTAGTCGACATCTTCTTCCTCAGCATGCATTCTTTGCACCAGCAGACCTTGTCAGAAATTCAGAATCTGTTCTCCCTCAAGTCTGCTGATCTGCATAGCAGTAAATCTGCACTTAGTGCCATCATTGGGTGATTCCCTTGCACATTAAAGTTTGAGAAGCACTGGGTTAAGCTGCGGTTATTTTGGCCATTCCCACTGTCAGCTGAGCCCATCCTAGCTGCTTTTACCCTTGTGAGATCCAGTCTGGAGAGAGCAACCAGTGGATGGGGCGGTGTGCATGCTCGGGCTGTCAGGATGAAAAGGATGGTAAAGAAACAGGTCAGAGGCAGAACCCACTAGCAGATAGAAGCTTGTGTCGGGAAAAGGGGAGTTACCAGCTTTTGCCTAAATTCTGAAATGGAGGATTGCTTCAGCCTTACCCACCAGGCTGGCCCAGGTGAGACCTGAGTGTTAGATTCAGCATCTAACTCCCTTTAGTCAGCAAGCTGCTCCTCCAGGAGCCTGGAGCTGGGAAATCCAATTCTGAGGGCTAAGTTATTGCTTCTAGAACCACATCCTGGACTCTCAGACCAGAGCAAGTCCCTTGCTCATTTTCTCTCTTTCTGTCAAGCCTGTTATGAGGTCTTTCTGGGAAGTGTCCCATTTTTCATCTTTACTGTAATTTAAATTAGCTATTCTCACCTTCTTCTTTTTCATTTCCACCTGGCAGCAAACAGTGGCCCTCCCGGCGTCTTTCCTTCTCTTCAGGCCTCCTCAGAAATAGTATTGCTGCCGCTGTGAGTGGCGTCTGGTCTTCCCTGCAACTCTTTTCCTCTTCAAAGGGTGAGGATCAGCTCCCTTCACTCATGAATCTACAGTTTCACATGACACAAATTCCTGGGAAAGGGGGATCCCGTTGGTTCCCATTACTGCTGAAGCTAGCTTGGGAAGTGCCTTAAAATACACTTTATTACTATCGGATATGCTGATGCCAACAGATCAGGGAAGGATGCCACTGAAAGGTAGTTTGTTATTCGCAGTTTCCAAGAGGAGGGGGCCACCATGCCACGCAGAGCCACACGAGGAAGCATGAGGGCTGGTCAGGAGGCAGAGGGAGCGAGGAGAAAGTGTGGACAAGAGCCTGTATTGTGATTTTCGTGGGAAGGAACAGGCGAGGCAGGGGAGCATGCCAAGTGGGTTTAGGACTGGCTGGTTTGGCTCACCCACGTGGACTGGCACTTGGCTGTGGGGTGATTAGGGCAGGGGAATATTGGCCTGGAGCGTAAGAGCCTGACTCAGGAGATGTGGGCTCCAGGTTGGTGAGTTTGCACATGAAAGGTGTGCCCCTGAGTGAATTGTTTGCTACCTCTAGGGATTAAGTAACCCTAGGAGGGGCAGACCTTCCCTGGTCAGCAAGACCCCAGATGCTGGAGCATCAAGGTATAGAAAATATAGCAACTACAGGAAGGCTTGGAGGACGCAATGATTTGACCTTGAGGGAGGAAGATTTGGTTTAGAGGCAGAGAGAATATTCAAAGTCAGGGAAAAGCACAGAAGGCTGATCTTTGGGAAAGATGAGTGTGGCTGGGGAGGAAGGTCCCCGGCAGGAGCTGCCCGCTGCTTGCTGCAGGGAACCCTGGCGCCCAGGTGGTGAACAGCGAAGGAGGGCAACGCTGGGAGATCAAACCTGGGGTCTTCTCGCTGTTACTGAATTGCTGAAATGAACTTGAAATGGTCTAGCCCCAGACTCAGTTTCCAGGACACAGAGAGGCATCTTCCTGCCCACGGCACAGCTAGGTAGGTGGGTCCTCCGACACTTGTAGTTGACAGCACGAGCTCAGTGTCATGAAAGCAGAGGGCTGGAGGAGAAGAAACAGCCTGGGACTGGTAAAATCCAACCAGAACACTAAAGCAAAGGATTGTGGGAAGAGCTGTGATCATAATGTTTTAAAGAGATTACTGTGATGACAATGGGTAAGATGGACCAGAGAGGAAATAAAATAAAGACAAAAAAAAATAATACAAAAGAATAACACGAGTCAATGAGGATCCAGACAGTGAAAATAAAAAAGAATTGAGAAGTCTGAGAATGGCTTACAGAATGGCCAGTGAAGTTGGTGACACTGCAGAGCAGGGAAACTAGTCTGAGCCCCTGTGATCAGGACGGTGCTGGGCCACACAGAAGAGCCGTGAACAGAACAGGCACGGTGAGCAAGCAGACGCTGCCCAGGCCGAGGTCTCCGTGCAAGGCAGCAGCTCGTGTCTGCGTGCCACAGGCCATAAAAGATGATGCCAGCCTTTTACTCACAAGAAAAACGAAGGTGATACTTTTGACATTTGAGAAAACACATATTCTTGGGGGAAGGGAAAGTTGCTAATTAATTGAGCCCTGATTCTCTGGGTTCCCAGAGTGGGGATAATGTCATCTCATTATTTCTTACAATAACCAAGTTCAATTATTGTCATTGTTTTTATTCACAATTTATGAAGAATTTGAGGCTCAAAAAGTTGAAGTAAAACTTACTCATGGTCACACAGCTGTAAGTGACGGAGCCGATGGCAAAGCAACTTATTTACCATCATGACCAACGCACGTGATGCTTTAAGGGGATCTGGAAGGCTCTTTTAATCTGGCCTCAAGATCTGTGCCTAATGTTCAAACGGTCTTAAAGGCTCCTCCAGAATTAGCCAACGACTCATTTTACTCCAGAATTTATAAATAGCAGTGACAATTTTTACCAGGATGGAATATAGAACAGAACAGATAATCTCTATAAACATGGGGATTAACTTTCTTTTTAAATCTTTATTGTAGGATCTGGATCAAAAGATCTCATGAATTTAGGGCACTACTTTTCAGAGAAGAGTTGGGAAAGAACGGAGGGGAGAGTCAGTGGAAGTTTCTGCAAGACGGTGGGATCCATGGGGTTGCTGACGGGCAGGAAGGGAGCACTGATGTGTATTTACTGCCTCCAGTTTTCAGCCTCACAGATAGAGACATGAACCGACCATCAAGATAAGTCTCATACGGAAGCGTGTTCTAGGTGAGCCGCTTGCCTGGCTGCTCAAGGCCAGACGATATTTGTTCCTCTCTGAGGTGCAAGGGACCTTTTCCCTGGGCAGAAGGCACTGTTTTCTTTGTGCATTATGTAGGAGTCCTGGCTAAGGTATCAGCCTTTGAATGCATCCGGCGATGTCCTGTGATCCCCACGCTCTGAGCATTGGCACTGACAACGGAGAGCTGCTAATTTAAAGGAAGGACACTGAACACTGAGTAAACAAAAGACAAAACGTCCTTTATAAGGACATATGAATCAAAGCCTCCCCCCCCCCAGCTTTGTTTTGAGGAAGATTATCCCTGAGATAGCTACTGCCAATCCTCCTCTTTTTGCCAAGGAAGACTGGCCCTGAGCTAACATCCATGCCCATCTTCCTCCACTTTATATATGGGACGCCTACCACAGCATGGTTTGCCAAGCGGTGCCATGTCCACACCTGGGATCCGAACCGACAAACCCCGGGCCGCTAAGAAGTGGAACATGAGAACTTAACCGCTGTGCCACCGGGCCAGCCCCGGCCCCTTTTTTAAGATGAATTGTGTTAAATCAAAGTACGTACTTCAGAATATAAAACGGATAACTCTGGATAGAGATTTTTAATATCAGCAAACCAAGATGGTTGGCTTCAACTTGGCCCTGCTCCCTGGCTTTGTAATGCCCTCACTCCTGAAGCTGCCCCCAGCCCCGCCCCATGCCCCGTCCATCCTGGCAGGCTGCCCAGCACCCCTTCGGGAGACCTTCCCAGAGCTATTTGGGCAATCCCCCGGGACTCCAGCCAAACGCAGCGCACAGGTTGATGCTCTTTCCCAGCAAACCGTGTGAGAGTTCTCTTGAACCACTACAGGTCCCCATGTTTTCTGGAACCCAGAGGTTCCTGTTGTGACCCGGGCGGTCTTGCTGTGCTGCCGGGCTTGCGGGCCAGCACCCACCCTCCCTGTGTAATGTGCCTGAGTAGGAGCTTAGCCCCCGGTGCCTGTTATCTGATTCGCCAGTTTTAGCTCTGCCTTATCTAGGTCAGCTGGATAATGGGCCTCACTTACCGTTTGATCATTACTGTTTTGTTTTTGAGGAGCTATTATTAGTTTTGCAGGGCTGCGACAATAAAGTACCACAAAAAAGTAGCTGAAAACCATAGACATTTATTGTCTCCTGGTTCTGGAAGCCAGAAGTCTGCATAAAGCTATCAGCAGGGGCCATGCTCCCTCCGAGCATCCTTCCTGTCTCTTCCAGCTTCCAGTGACCCCAGGCGTTCCTCGGCTTGTGACAACATTGCTTCAATCTCCGTCTGTCTTCACATGGCTGTCTCCTTCCTGTGTGTCTGTGCCTTCAGATCATGTGTATAAGCACGTGTGTATATTATGTATGTGTGTACATGTATATATGTGTACACGCCTCTGTGCATGTTTGTACACATGTGCATGCATATATGTATGTGAGTGTATATGTCTGTTTGCACGGACATGTCTGAGTGGATATATCTGTGTGTGCTGTGCATGTACGCGTGTGTCTGTGTGTGAGGGGTTAAGGGAATTTAGGAACCACTGGGAGCCTGACAGAAAGGTGGCCACCAACCGTCCCACCAGCAATCCAGCTGGAAGACTTTGAGAACAGAGCCGTCAAGACTCTATCTCTCACCGGTGTGACTGGTGCGGTAAGAGCAGAGAAGTCAGGTCGCTGTGCCTCCTAGGAGGGTGACCTGGTAAAACACGGGCTGCCCAGGTAAATTTTGAGCTTCAGATGAACAATTAATTTATTAGTATAAGTATGTCCAGACATTGCGTGAGACATATCTGTACTCCAACGTGATTCATTGTCTACCCGAAACGAATATTTAACTGGGAGTCCTGTACTCTTGTTTGCTGTATCTGGTCGTCGTTTGGGGGTTAAGTGTGGTGACCGTGTGCACCCTTGGCACCATCCTGGCCCGCAGTCTGCACTCTCAGATGATGAGGGGAATGAAGGGCTCAGTCCAGCCCCGAGCCCTGAGTGAAGGTGGAGAGACAGAGCTGGGCCCCAACACTCCTGACTCACGTTGCTCATCAAGTACAGAGGGATGGCATCCTCCAGGAGGAATCCAGAGGGTGGAACAGGATGGAGAGAGGTCGGGTCTCAGAGGGAAGACGGGGAGATCAGTGTCTTCCAGGTTTAAGAAAACAGGGGCGTTGGGGAAAAGACATGTTGGATGTGTGAAAACTTACCATTCAGTTGAAAAACTACAAGAATCACAAAGTGAGAAGGAAAGTGGCGAGGAGGCAGAATTCTGGGTGGCCCTTGGGCAGTGCGTGAGGCTGCATGCAGAGGTTGCACCCTTGCTCTCCCTGTGACTGGCACTGACAGGCATGTGGGAGCGTGAACGGCCCACGGTCCAGCTTAAACACCACCAGGCCTGCGGTGCCCTCTCGTTTCTGCGGCTCCCCTACAGAGTGGGTCTTCTTCCTTAGGGAACCGTCTACTCTTCCCCTAGGTGGGCAGGAAGGAAGGGAAACCAGGACAATCTACCATGGTTTGTCCTGCTGTGTTTTTCTGGAGGTGGAATGTCCAGGCTGCAGCGAAGAAGCAAATGTTTATTGAGATGCATTCTGTGCCAGCACTTTACCCTAAAGCACTTTGAGATAAAAAGATAAAGACATAGACACAGCCCTCACGCAGTTCACAGAGCACCAGGGTAGACAAACTTCTAAGCTGATGAGAAGAATGAGATGCATGGGGGATGCTGCTTGCCTGCCCTTCACCAGGGCCCAGGCCTGCCGTGGACCCGGCAGCAGAAGGACCTGGTGCGGTTAACCCTGATGAGGAAAGACAAATGTTGGATGAGGTGGAAAAATGTTTGACACCTTGATGCCACTGAACCAAATGCAGAGTCAAGGGGCAGTTGATGGAGTACAGACAGTGGTACATCCTTCTCCCTCCTGGTTGCAGGAGGACAAGGCGCACAGCGGGGTCTAGCTGGAGAGCAGGAGAATAGAAAAGGGAGGGGGGGCCAGGTGCGCCCTGCACGTGGAGAGGGAGCCACGGACCACGTTAGGGAAAGAAGCCAGACAGCCATATTAGCATCTTTAGGAAGATTTTGTGCATGGCGGTAATGATGCATGAGTCTTATTAAAAAAGCAAAAACAAAACAACATGATGTAAGACATCTCTCATCCGGCAAAGATCCGGACTTGGAAAAGGTGGAGGGTCCAAACACTTGGATGAGGAGAGGTACAGAGAGAGTGGGAATGCCAGGAACAGACAAAGCTGGAGGTGCCCACAGGGAGCAAGGTGATACGGGATGCAGTGGTGGCCTCAAGTGGGTTAACCCTCTGTTTCGGGCTGATTGTGTCCCCCCAAATTCGTATGTCGAAGTCCTAACCCCTAGTCCCTCAGAGTGTGGCTGTATTTGGAGACATCGTCTTTCCTTAGGTACTTAAGGTAAAATGAGGTCATCAGGGTGGGCACTAATCCAGTCTGACTATGTCTTTATAAGAAGAAGAGATTAAGTCACAGACACGAAGACAACAGCAGAATGGAGGGAACAGAAGAAAGAACCAGTGGACTGGAAAACAGAACAATAGAAATAGCTCAATGTGAGCAACAGAGAGAAAAAACACTTTAAAATAAATGGACAGAGCCCGAGGGACTTGTGGAACTATAACAAAGTATTTAAAATTTTTACCATTGGAGTACAGGAAGGAGAAGAAAAAGAGGAGGGAACTATGAAACTACTCCAAGAAATAATAACTAAAATTTTCCTATGTTTGGAAAAAAAAAATCACCAAAAACCTACAGACTTGAGAATCCAAACAGTATAAACTCAAAGAAATCCACATCAAGACACATAATAGTCAAACATCTGAAAAAGAAATAAAAGACATACTGTGAAAGCAGTGTGAGAGAAATGACACCTCACCTGCAGCTGAAAAACAATTCTCATGACAATGGATTTCTCAACAAAAACTGTAGAGAACAAAAGGAAGTGGCGCAATATTTTTTAACTGCTGAAAGAAAAGAATTGTCAACCCAGAATCCTATAAACTATATGAATCCCATATAGGATTCCTATACATGAATAAAGGGAAAGTCAAGACATTTTCAGATAAAAGAAGCTATGACAATTTGCTGTAACCACAACTACTGTAAAAAAAGATGGCTAAAGGAAGTTCTATAAACAGAAAGGAAACAATAAAAAATGGAATCTTGAAATAGTAGGAAAGAAGGAAGAACATGGTAAGCTGAAATATGGGTAAATATAATAGAGTGTCCTGTTGAGTTTTCTAAATAATGTTTGACAATTTAAGCAAAAATTATAACACACTCTGATGTGGTTAAATGCATTTAGAGGAAATATTTAAGACATTCATATTATAAGTTGGAAGGAGAGTGTAAGATTTCTACAATTCACTTGAACTGGCAAAATGACAACACTAGTAGACTCTGATAAGAAATGTGTGCATAATGTAACATCTACAGCGACTACTTTAAAAAGCTATATCAAGAGATACACTCGAAACACAATAGTAAAATCAAACTGAAATCCTAAAAGATGTTTGAGTAACCCACAGAAAGTCACGAAGAAAAAAAACAGAGAAAGGAACTATTGAAAGAATGAAAAGAAAAAATAACAAAATGGTAGATTTAAGCCGTAACATACCAATAATTATATTAAATATAAATAATCTAAACACATCAATTAAAAAATGGAAATAATGGAGTGGATTAAAAAAGATTACCCAGTTATTTGCTATCCACACTTCAATAGCTGATATAGGCATGCTAAAAATAAAAGGATAGAAAAAAATTTATTTTGCAAGCATTAATGAAAGGAGTAGTGCCATATTAATATCAGATAAAGCAGACTTCAGAGCAAAGAAAATTACCAAACACAGAGTCATCACATAATGATAAAATTATCAATCCATCAAGAAAATATAGCAATCTTAAACTTGTATGTACGCAACAAGAGAGCTGAAACATATGTGAAGCAAAAGTTGGTAGAACAGAAAGAAGCCCCCGAATATAGGTGCAGACTTCAATCACCTCTCTCTCAACAATCAATGGAACTAGACAAAAACCCAGCAAGGACAAAAGAGACTTCAATAACACCACTAACCAAAAGGATCTCATCCACATTTATAGAATACTCCACCCAACAATAGTAGAATATATAGTCTTTTCAAGTGCCCACATAATATACATCTAGATAGATGATATCCTGGGCCGTAAAACAAATCTATGAAAATTTAAAAGAATTGAAAGCATACAGAGGATGTTCTCTGATCAAAAAGGAATCAAACTAAAACTCAATAACAGAACAATAGAGGAAAATCTCCAAACACTTACAAACTAAAACACACTTTTAAATAATCTATGGGTCAAAGAAAAAGTCTCAAGGAAAATAAAAATGCACTGGATTGAATTAAAACGAAAACACAACATATCAAAATTTATGGAACGCCAATAAAGCCAGGATGAGAGGGAAAACTATAGCATTAAATGGATACATTAGAGAAGATGAAAAGTCTCAAATCAATAATCTAAGCTTCCATCTCAAGAACCTACAAAAAGGAGAGTACAATAAACCCAAAGCAAGTAGAAGGAAGAAAATAATAAAGATAAGAGTAGACGTAAATAAAATAAAAATGAGAAAATCAATAAAACAAAAAACTGGAAATTTGAAAAGATCAATAAAGTTGTCAAATTTCTGGCAAGACTAACAAAGAGAAAAAAGATGACATAAATTACCAATATTAAGAATGAAACTTACACAGAAATCAAATGTAACGATGTACATGTGAAATTTATATAATGTTATAAACCAATGCTACTGCAATAAAAAGCAAAAGAATGAAATAGATGACATCACTTCAGACCCTACAGATGTTAAAAGGGTAATAAGAGAATGCTATGAACAACTCTACACATAAATTTGACAACTTGGATGAAATGGACCAATTTCTTCAAAAACAAACTATCATAACTCACCTAATATTAAATAGATAATTTAAATAGCTGTATATGTCCTAAGGAAATTGAATTAGTAATTTAAACAGTCTCCCCCAAAGAAAGCTCCAGGCCCAGATGGTTTTACTGGAAAATTTCATCAAATATTTAAAGAATTAACACCAGTTATACACAATCTCTTCCCAAAAATAGAAGGAAACACTTCCAAATTAATTTTATGAATCTAATATTACCTTGATATAAAACCTAGACAAAGAGACTATCAAAAATAAAACTACAAACCAATATTCCTTATAAATATACTTGTGAAAAACCTTGGCAAAATATTAGCAGATAGAATTCAGTAATATATAAAAATAATTGTCCACAGCTGCCAAGTGGGTTTTGTTCCAGGGATACAAGGTGGGTTCAATACTAAAAAATCAATACTTGTAATCCACCATATTAACAAGCTAAAGAAGAAAAATCACCTGATTACTTAATAATTGAAGCAAAATAGACATTTAACAAAATTCAATACCCATTCATGATTTAAAAAAAAAAAAAAAACAACTCTCAGAACATAGTAATGGGAGCAGACCTTCCTCAACTTGACAAAGAGCATCTACAAAAATCTTACAGGCCAGGCCTGGCCCCGTGGCCGAGTGGTTAAGTTCGTGCGCTCCACTGCAGGTGGCCCAGTGTTTCGTTGGTTCGAATCCTGGGCGTGGACATGGCACTGCTCATCAAACCACGCTGAGGCAGTGTCCCACATGCCACAACTAGAAGGACCCACAACAAAGAATATACAACTATGTACTGGCGGGCTTTGGGGAGAAAAAGGAAAAAAATAAAATCTTTAAAAAAAAAATCTTACAGGTCATATTATACTTAGTGATGAGAGACTGAATGGTTTCTCTCAAGATTGGAGATAAGATGGGGATGTCTGCTCTTACCATTCTCATTCAACATAGTGCTGGAAGTTCTAGTTAGCACAAGGAGTTAGGAAAAGGAAATAAACAGCATACCAATTGGAAAGGAAGAAATAAAACTGTCCCTTTTTATAGAGGACCTGATGTTCTACTCAGAAAACCCCATGGAATCTACAAAAACACTCCTAGAACTGACTGAGCTGAGCGATGGCCAGGGCAAAAGATAAACATACAAAAATCAATCGAGCTTCTCTACACCAGCAGTGAACACATGGACACTGAAATTAACATATATCATTTACAACAGCTAAAAGAAATAAATCACTAAGCTCTATATCCAACAAAACAAATACAAGACTTCTACTACAAAATGCTGATGAAAGAAATCACAGGCCTAAATAAAGGGAGAGAAATATTGTGTTTATAGATTCAAGTAAATATTGTGTTCATAGTGACAAGGTCAGTTCTTCCCAAATTGATTTACAGGTTTAGCACAACTCCTTTCAAACTTCTAGAAGATTTTTTGGTTTTAGATATTGACAACATTATTCTAAAACATATATGGAAAGGCAAAAAGCTAATATAGCTGACATAACCTTGAAAATGAAGAATAATGTAGAAGGAATAAGTCTACCCAATTTTAAAAATTGGTATGGAACTTATATAGACTGTGTGTTATGGGTGGAGGGACAGACAGGTCAGTGGAACAGAGCAGAGAACCCAGAAATAGATCTGTGCAAATATCCCCACACGGTTTTTGACAAATGTGCAAAAAGAACTCATGCAGGAAAGACAGGCTTTTCAACAAATGGTTCTGAGGCGTTTGGACATCCTTAGGCAATACACAGACCTTCACCAAATTCTTACACCTTTTAACTCAAAACGTTTGTGAACATAAAATTATAAAACTTCTAGAAAAAAAAAGGAAAAACACTTCAGGATCTAAGACTAGGCAAAGATTTCTTAGACTTCATACCAAAGCAAGACACAAAAAAGCAAAAATTGTTAAATTGGATCTCATCAAAACTAAAAAGTTTTGCTCTGAAAATGCCCCTCGTTAAGAAGATGAGAAGATAAACTCCAGACTGGGAGAAAATATTTGCAGACAGTGTATCTGACAAAGGGCTAATATTCAGAATAAAGAACTCTCAAAACTGAGGCGTAAAAAAAGAAAAACAAATATAATGAGAAAATGTGTGAAAGACATAAAGAGACACCTCACCAAAGAGGATACACAGGCGGCAAATAAACGTACGAAAAGATGTTCGACATCATCAGCTTTTAGGGAAATGTACATCAAAGTCACAGTGAGATGTCACTACACAACTGTCAGAATGGCTAAAATTAAAAAAAAAAAAATGGTGACAGCCCCAAATGTAGGAGAAACTGGGTCATTCATCCATTGCTGGTGGGAATGTAAAACTGTTCAGCCACTCTGGAAAATATTTTGACAGTTTCTTAAGAAACTAAACATGCAACTACCATATGATCCAGAAATTCCACTCCTGGGCATCCATCCCAGAGAAAGGGAGGCAAGTTCACACAAAAACTTGTACATTAATGTTCACTCAGTTTTATTTCTGAGTCACACACTGCTCTGATCTCCTTCAATGGGTGAATGACTAGATAAGCTATGGTCCTTCTGTAGCAGGTACACACCTCAGCAATCAGGACTGGATTACTGATACAGCAACAAGCAGAGAAATATTAGTGAAAAAAGACTGAAGTCGGTCTTTCTGTAACCTAATTTAAAAAGTGGCATCCTATCACCCAGGCCGTATTCTATTTGTTAGAAGTGAGTCACCAGGTCTGACCGACACTCAGAGGGAGGGAATTTCACAGGGGTGTGAGTTCCAGGATGGAGACTCAGTCGGGACTGTCCCAGAGGCTGCCCACCGCAGCAGGTAACCACAGTGCCCTGCTAGGGCAGGTTGAAGGATCTTCTGGCTGCTTCTGGTGGAATTGAAGCAACACTCGGGGGAGAGAGGGCCTGTCTGGAAATGCCTTGAATCGTCCTTGAAGGATCATTTGAAAGAAGTCCAGGATGCCAAAGGCAAGAGTCAGTAAGTACAGTGGACATCTGGTAAACCGGGTCGTGAGGAGGAGCAGCTGCCAGCCGAGGAGAGACACTGCCCCACCCTGAACACCACAGCTGCGGGGCCCAGCAGTGGAACATCACTGGGAGAACCACAGAAAGCGCCCCGGGGAGACTCCCCACCATACCTGGCCCAGAGGCCGTGTCAGCAGATGGAAAACGCACCCACACGTCAGACTCTGCCTCCTTCCCTTTGTCCTCTGCCCAGCTCAGCCTGGAGGCTCCAAAACTGCAAAGTAGGATGGGGAAAAGAGAAAAACAGAAGGAAGGGAAGAGAAAGATACAGGGTTCCTTCTGGAAGCAGCCTGATCACAGTGCCAGGTGGGTGGATGGAGACGCAGGGGAAGAGTCCTTCTAGGCTGGGACGGGGCACTACCATGTGAACTGAGACAGTGTGCCTGACTCCATTCACTCTCCAATCGTCCACTAGGTGAGAGGAAACAGAGAGGTCATAGGGCCTGCCACATTTTTATCTAGGGGCAGGAGGGACTATCCCAGCGAAATAAATTTCACAGGGGCCACAGAGGATGAAAATAAGGGGTTTTAGTTACATCCTCCAGGAAGGGTTCTGCAATGTCCCAGTTATGATGAGGCACAGCTGGCCCTGTTTGGCCATGCTTTCCAGCCAAGAGGTGATACCCACGAAAGTACACCTTCTATTGCGTAAATGTAACCACAGCTGTCCCTTGAATATCCGGCAGCCTTGTCTTGTAACACTGTATCCAGGTCACTGATGCATTTGCTCTGACAGTGTTTTGCGTTTGTCCAGCCTGAGGGTTGTGTTGAGGGATGTACCCACCAGAGCATGTGAATGCGTGTCGACAGCCCTCAGAGCACTGCCAGGGCCAAGCAGGGCTGAGAATGGGTGTGACGGCTTCCTGGAAGGATGAAGGATGCCCCTCTGTGGAGCCCTCTCGGACTCCAGGAGGCCACTGCAGTCCTGGCACCTCTCACCCCTCTCCCCAGAAGCCCCCTACTCCTCTGGGTTTGGGGTCCTTCAGCTGAGAGTTACACCCTTAGCGACCATGGCTACTGGCTGGAGCAGATCACAGCTCTCGGAGAAGCTGGGAGGCTGCAGGGCGACGTGCATTCATGGCTGACTGGCTGATATTAAGTGACATCCATTTCAGAAATGGCTGCTCTCGTTACCTGCCACGGATACACCTTGGAACTTTTTAAACAGAGCAGTGAAGACTGTGGGTCCAGATCAGTCATGAAATCTGGGTTCTGCCATCTACTGACCCAAGGCCCTCTGGGAGATGGCTCCATCCTGCAACCTCAGTTTTCCCAGATTTAAAACTAGAGGTTAAACAGCATGCCCTCCAGAGCTAGAGTGAGGGTTAAGTGAGGTGACACAGGGAAAGCACTCAGCCTGTGCCTGGTGTACAGGAGCCTTCAACAGGTGCTGCCTCTTAATAAAGCATCAGTGCAGACAAGCCAGGCTCCCCTGGCCATGCGACTTGGTGACAGAACATGAGAGTGGGCACCTCTCCCCAGGCATGCCCCAGACCACCCTTGGAAACCAGAGATACGAGCACCTGGTGGAGGTGAAGACCTGCATTTGTGCCTGCTTGTAGCAGAGAGGACTTCTCCCTCGTCAGGCCAGGGCCCCTCAGGCGGACCACCCTGACGGCAACCTAGATCTGCCCTGCCCACTGCCTTCCTCCATCCCCCAGAGGAGGTGACCCCCACATTCACAAGGAGGCTCCTTGTCAGAAAAGAGGGACGCCAAGTCCTGAGGCAGGTTCCAGCTGCTATAACTCACCGTGAGCCTCCATTTCCAACCGTGTAGGCTACCATCCTTTTTCACGTTGATTGTAGTCAGGAGCTTCTAAAAGCGCGCCCTGGACCTGCTGGACTCCACAGCCCCACGGGGTCCCCTCTGGTGCATGAGAGTTGGGCCCCCTGACTGGTGTCTATAAAATGATGGATGTCACTTCCATGGTTAGGTTACAAGACTGTGTTCTGTCTCTCTCACCCTCTCTTGCTTCTTGCTCACTAACTCTGCAGGAGGCCAGCTGCCTAGATGTGAGGTGTCCCACAGGAAGGGCCCTGGCAAAGGGCTGACAGCTCCAGCCGATGGGCAGCGCTGAACAGAGGCCTTCAACCCAACCTATGCACAGACCGGACTCCTGCCCACAGCCACGGGAGTGAGCTCGGAGGAGCAGCTCTCCTCTCCCTCCTGTCTTGAGAGAACGGCAGACCCCCCAACACCCAGATCGCAGCTTCTGAGACCCTGAACCAGAACCACCCAGCAAAGGGCGCACCTGGATTCCTGACCCACAGAAACTAGGAGATAATGAAGGTTTGCGGTTTGAAGCCACTTAAGATTTGCTATGTAGTAATAGACAACTAAAACCACCGTTAGGTCTTAAACCATCCTAAAAACCTTCTCGAGTTAATCCTTTATTCCCATTGAAATACTCTCATTAACACAAATAAATAGCTCATGAGAAATCGGCACGCAATTCTGACGCCCACGCACGGATCATGAGTAAGCGTCTGACACTGTCCCTCAGTTACCTAACACTTACCACTTGCATTTCATTCAGGGCCCATGTGGCATCCTACTGTTTCCTTAATCCACTTTTCTACCTTTCATTTTTTAAATGGAGCTAGGCTTTTGACAAAGAAATATTGAGTGGCGCCTCTTACAATATTGCCAGCTGTTGATGAATTGGAATCAGACGTGGGGCTCCGGTGCGGAAACGTCTGTGTGCACGTCCCCACAGGACACTGCCCGGTTTCTGGGTGAATCACCCCATTGCCTTTCTCCAAAGCCTCAAAGGACACTAGTGCCAGCAGGCTGGCGATTGAAAGTGTCCTCAGCCCCCCGGGCGCGGCAGAGGGAGGCCATCCACTCCGGGGGCCAAGCCCACGGAACGGCCATGGTTTTTCTTTCATGGTCTCCTCCAGACGTAGGCACTCCAATTTATCCTTTTCATGAGTTTTCTGTTCCATTGTTGGCTGTCATTTCTGTCACTTCCTCCTTGTTGTCAAAGCACAAATGGAAGTGCACCAGTCACCTGGGGTCCTTTTGTGTCTCTTGTCACCTGGGGGTCCACACCCAACAGACTTTAAATGATTGATGTTCTGTTTTCAGTCTCAAAGGGGGACAGGAGCCCTCTTAGTCACCTTGTAAACCAGTGTCCAAAGACTATTTTCACAGACGTTTTGTTTTTTAATTGTGGTAAATGTGCATAGCATAAAATTTACCACTTTAACCATTTTCAAATGGACAGTTCAGTGGCATTAAGCATATTCACAGTGTTGTGGAACCATTGCACCATCCGTCTCTAGAACTTTTTCATCTTCCCATGCTGAAGCTGTGACCCCATTAAACACTACCTCCCCCCCTCCCCCAGCCGCTGGGTACCACCGTTCTCCTCTCTGTCTCTATGGATTTCATCTGACTCTCTTTCTTATTGGGGTTCCTATGAGTCCTCAGAAGATGGGCCTATGATCCCACAACCCCAGCAGAGTTGAATACTACATGGGGCTGTCCCCAGCTGTGGGGCACCCCCGCCCAAGACACCTCACTTGGGCTCACGCATGATTTCCATCTGCTCTCAGGACCCACCCCACTCAGTGTCTCCCACTCTGCCCTCAGGAAACCTGGAGCCAGCTTCTGACTCTGAGATTTCCCCATGCCAGGCTCCAGCACCGGCTCAGGGACACATGTGCCCAGCTGCTTGGGGATTCTTTCAAATCCCCCTCATGGCACCAGCTGGGGAGAACACACCCTGGCAGGGCGAAGAACGCTGCAGCTCCTTTCAAGACCCCACACCCTCCTTGTGAGCGCCCGGCCTTCCCTTGCAGGCCCGGAGGACACAGGACAAGTTCAGCCCATCGCCCCTTGGAGGGTCTACCCTGGAAAGCCTGGCCTCTCTTAGAAGGCAAGGGGCCTTTGTTCTTGGGGCGGCCTGAGATAGAGGAGTTCTTGGAACTGCCTGCAACGAATGGCTGCACCTTCCATCCTGGATGTAGAACGAGCTTCTGGGAGTCAGTGGACGCCAGGCCGGAGCACTGCATGGAGGCGCCGGTTCTCTCTTTGAACAAACCCTGCCACGCTTCTCTGAGCGATTTTTCAACTAGGCCTCCACTTGGGGACTCTGAGCTGTCCAATTTTAGCAGGAATCCTGATAAGACAGTGTGGTACGCTGATTTATAATAAGAAATATGTATGTATCTGTTCTTGGCTTACAGCTCTCAAAACCCTTGGAATTTCTTAAGCATGGCGAGTGACCCAGATGTCTTTTGTTACGGTGATGTGGTGACTCTGGACCCACTAGAAGGATGGGGACTGGTTGCCGGGGGAACCAATCATGTGATTAGAGGGTTGGAACTTTCAGCCCCACCCTGACCTCCTCCGGGAAGGGGAGAGGGGCTGGAGGTTGACTCAACTGCCAATGGCCAATGACTTAGTCAGTCATGACTGCATAATGAAGCCTCCATAAACAGCCAAAAGGACACCTCGTTGGCTTTCGAGAACTTCCACACTGGGGAACAAGAAGCTTCCATGGGCCACGATGATGGCCCCAAGATCCTTTGTTCGGGACTCACCCTATGTATCTTGTATCTCTTCATCTGGCTGTTGGTTTGTATCCTTCAATATTCTTTGCAATAAATTGATAATCTAGTGAGTAAATGGGTTTTCCTGAGGTCTGTGAGCCATTCTAGCAAACTAATTGAGCCCGAGGACAGGGTTGTGGGAACCTCTGATCTATAGCCAGTTGGTTAGAGGCACAAGTGACAACCTGGTCTTGGGATGGGCATCCTGAGTCGGAGGGGGTCATGGGAAGCCCCCGTTTGTGGCCGGTTGGTTGGAAGCGCAGGTCACAGCCTGGGTGGTCTTGTGGGACTGAGCCCTTGCCCTGTAGATTCTGACACTAACTCCGGGTAGATAGTGTCAGAACTGAGTTGAATTCTCGCACAACCTGCTGATGTCTGAGAACCGCTTGTTGGTGGAGGGAACCCCCACATACACACTGGAATTGGGTCCAGGAACCCTGTGCAGTCAGTTCAGCCAGAATCCCTCACCCCTGGTGTCTGAGTATCTGATGGGGTCCCCCATTGCCCACCTTCCCCAGGTGAGGTCTGATCGCTCTGTTCTGCCTTCAGTGAGAATCCTGTTAGGTCGATTCAGCCAGGAGCCTCCTCCTGATGTCCCTCTCAGTCATCTTCCACCCCTGCTCCTGGGCTCTGAGCTCCACTTGCCCCGTTGTATTCAGAGGGGAGCCCCATCTCACTCCCTCAGTGCAAAACCCCATTGTAGTAGCCCCCCCTTGAACATAATGGCCTTCCAGTTCTTTACAAGTGTCAGGAATGACATTTCCTTTAACAGTGTCCCAGATGTCTGGTGTCTCAGAAGGGATGGGCCGAGGGTGGGTGTCAGGGTGACCGGGTAGTCAGGGAGAGCAGGCAGGATGGCGGCCAGGAGGCTGTTTCGGTAACAGGCAAGAAATAACAGGGCCTGTGGGAGTCCTGCAGCCCTCTTCCAGAAGACTATTATTTAATTTTTAAGTTACGCTACAGTTCCTTCAGAATAACTCTCTCATTCAAGAATCAGTCTAACAATCTTGGAAACTTCTGGTTATGAGGACACAGGAGAAGTCTCTGCCTGCCCTGGAGGAGACGGACAAACAGGGCGGGAGCGGCCGGCTCTTTGGACCGACTTTACCGCGGGCAGCGTCCCTGGATGACGTCCAGCGCTAAGCGCCGCCGTGGAGGCGTTTCTAAGGACCGCGCTCTGGACTGAGCGGCAGTCGGGTTCCCCAAACTGACTGTCCCAGGCCCCTTTCAAGCACCAGACGGGAAAGAAGGATGAATTAAGGCAGGTGTTTCAACTAAATGATAAATGATATTATCATAAATGATCAACGTTGTTGAGGGGGACATGAGAGCTGCCTGCGGCTCCTGAACACCCAACTAACACCTGGAACCTCACCCATCTGTCAGAGGGTCTCTACTCGAAGCCACGCCCACTGAGAAGTCAGCTCGGAGGGTTCTTGACAGCCTGCATAAACTTGTGAATCTCTCCAAAACTCTCACTTACAGCTATCTTTAGCTTCACGTGAATTTTCTTATCAAAAGTGTGTGTGTATGTACATATGTGTGTTTGTGTACTTGTATGCATATCTATCTGTTGCTGATTTTTATACTGCTGCTGACATGACGCGGATGCCACCACTCGTCATCACAGAAGCTGCCATGAAAGTGCCTGGTCCACCAATCCCCACCATGATCTCAATTCTTCAGGCTTACTGGCCCCACAAAATCGATCGAGTCACACTTTGTATCTTCCTGTTAATCTACCCCACCGGTTGGATTAAATAAGTAGAAGTGTTCCACGGAGGGGACCAGTCAGGTCTCACTTGCGTATATCAGACATCACTATATCACCTGCTCACGGACAGACAGGGAATAGTGACTTCGCCTTCCCTTTACCTGAGAGAGTCATCATATCCCTTAGCCCTTACAGAGACAGAACACAGAGAGGCTGTGTGACCTCCAGGGTGTTACTCGGAGCGGACACGGCCGCACGGCGGCCGGACTTCACTCTGTGTGCCAATGCCCTGGGTTCTGCTGCCTCCAGAGATGGAGAGGGAGGGGAGAGAACCTGGAGGAAGGCCTAGCCCCCCGTCCCCTCTGGTGATAGAGCCTTTGGGTCACATCTCCCACCTGCACTGCGCTCTCTCTGGCACGCTCCACGCCCCCAGACAGGCTCCTCGCTCGGCCTGGACCTCTTTCAGTCTTCCCCACTCCCTGGACTCAAACACTGTCTCCACCATCAGTTTGGTGTAGGACTGACATTCTAGCATCCACAACATCCTTTTGTGTACCTGATGTTTTCATTCATCAATGACACTTTCTTCTTGCATCTCAGATACTAGCTCCAGCATTACTCTCATACATGCAGAAAGGACATCAACAAACAGCAAGTTGGCTGTGAAAATTCCAGCTATCCTGAGGATGGTGGGAGGTCTGATGAGGCAAGCAGAAATGGGAAGAAAGAGCCAGGACCAAGAGCCTCATGGGGTCCCCTCCTTCACAGAGACAACTTGGCTAAAAGGAGGGGCAGGGGGATATTAAGGCCCAGCCAGGGCCAGGCTTCTCTGGGGGAGGACAAAGATTTTCTTAGTGGCCTGAGGAATGTATGAGCAATCTGTGCTCCTTGATGCTGGCAGCAGACAAGGAACAAACAAGATGAGACCCCTGTATATTCTGTGCCTCACAATTGGTCATCTTCCTCAGGAAGCAAAGGATTTCTGCCCCAGTGGTGAGCGGATCAATGCAGAAAGCCCCTCTTGCAAAGGCGACAGAAGGGGAAGGCGCTCTCAGTGCACGGCTCCTGCAGGGCAGGCGCAGGCTCTGAAGTTCACCACCCTGAGGACCAGGGTGCACCGAGCCTGCTTCTTTGAAGGGGCCCGAGGCCACCACTGCTCCTATAGTAATTAAAGTGGCCCAGAGCTCGGCTTCCACACAAGAACCTCAGGGCCATGTGCACCTGCTCCCTGTGGGCTGGTGACAGAAGTCACAGGAGGCAGAACCAGCAGATCCCCAGTGGCTACTTACAATATGGTCAGATGGAAGACCTGCTTCTCTGCTACTTCTGTATCCAGAAATACAGCTGCTTCCACCCGGGAGGCGGATGAGCCATGCAGCTATCATCTTCATCCACAGGAACAAACAAAACCGACGATGCCTGGTGTGTCGTCAATTAGAGCGGGACCGGTCCCCTGGCCCCAGCATTGCAACTCAGGGCTGATGGACTCGCACAATATGTCCCCATTTCCCTCTACAAACGCAGGAATAATAACGCGTGTTTTTTCCCTAGTGAAGCAGCATGACATGTGTTCCACAGAATTGGTTGGAGTTCCTCAGAAGAAAGGCACCATATGATTACACAGGGCTGGATCTTCACCTGGGACCCGGAGATCGACTTAGCCCCATGGGAAAGCCCGTGCAGTGCGGGAGGTCAAAACACAGTCCTCCTGGAGCCTCAGAGGAGCCTGGAGCCGGGAGCTTCTACTGAGAGAGTTTAAAATAAAATGAAAAACCCACTTTCCTTTTCCCAGTCCTGAGACTTAGATTAAAGAAATGAATTGGGTGTGTGTGGGTTGTGTGTGAGTCTGCATGTGCCTACGCATGTATGTGCATGTGTACACGTGTGTGTCTGTGAATACCTGCGTGTGTCCTGTGTGTGAATTTGTATATCTCTGTGCACGACCATATGAGTGTGTGAATGTGCATCTGTGTGCACGTGTGTGTTCACATGAGTGTACTTGTGTGTGAATGTGCATCTATCTGTGTGCACGTGTGTGTGTGTGTGTGTTCTCTAGTAGTGGTCACTTCTGGTCCAGGTTCCTTCTTGTCCAAGCCGAGTGCTGCCTTCCAGCTCCCCCCTAAGTCCCGATCATCTAAAGTGAGAACTGAGGCCAGCGGATCTTGTGTTTTTGGAGTAGATATATTTAGTTTTCTTCCTGTTGTTTTTGATGTTGTTGCATGTTTTGTTTCTTTTACTCAAACTGTACATGAATATTTAGTTTAACTTAGTTAGCTTTCTTGAGATATAACTGACAATATGATTGTACGATGTTTAAAGTGTACGTCATGATGACAATACACATGTGCACGTGAAAGAACGCCTTTCATCCAGTTAATTCACACACCCATCGCCTCACATTTTTAGATATGTGTGTTTTTATATTTTTTTTTTCTTTTTGGTGAGAATACTTAAGTTCCACTCTCCTGGCAAATTTCAATTATACACTACAGTACTATCAACTATTGCCACCATTTTGTACATCAGATCCTCAGACCGTATTCATCTTATAGATGAAAGTTTGTACCCTTTTACCAACCTCTCCCCATTTCCCCACCCCCAGCTTCTGGCAACCGCTTCTCTGCTCTCTGTTTCTATAAATTTGACTTGTTTTTAAGATTCCACATGTAAGTGATACCATGCAATATTTGTCTTTCCTTGTCTGGTTTATTTCGCTTAGCATAATACCCTCAAGTTCCATCCATGTTGTCACAAATGGCAGGATTTCCATCTTTCTCATGGAAGAATAATATCCCATTTTATAAATATATATATATATATATATATATGCACCAATCTTCTTTATCCATCCATCCATCCATGGGCACTTAGGTTGTTTCCATGTCTTGGCTATTGGGAATGATGCTGTAATGAACATGGGAGTGCAGATATGTCTTCGAGATCCTGTTTTCATTTTCCTTGGGTAAACACCCAAATGTGGGATGGCTGGATCACCCACTTTCAACTTTTTGAGGATCCTCTATACTGTTTTCCGTAGTGGCTGCACCAATTTACATTCCCACCAACAGTGCACCAGGGTTCCCTTTACATCTCAAGGAACTAGGAAAAGATGAACAAAGTAAGCCAAAGTTAGTAGAAGGAAGGAAATTAAAAAGATCAGAGCAGAAATAAATGCAATAGAAACTAAAAAGATGCTAGAAAGGATCAAAAAACTAAGAGCTGGTTTTTTGAAAAAATAAACAAAATACAAAACCTTTAGCTATTCTTACCAAGAAAGAAAAGAGAGAAGACTCCAACAAATGAAAGTCTAAATTCTACTACATCTCTTTTAATGTAGTTTACTGGGTGCTATGCAAATATACAATTTATTATTGATGATGCTGACTTTACTTCTTCAAATGGTCTGGAATCTAGACTCTCAGTAGAAAGCTCCCTGCTCCCTCCACTGTCTCTCCTGCAGGTAGCACAGGGGAGGACCCTGGGGCAGGGGAGCATCCTGGGGTAGGGAACATCCTGAGGCAGGGGAGCATCCTGGAAGAGGGGAGCATCCTTGGACAGGGGAGCATCCTGGGGTAGGGAGGATCCTGGGGCAGGAGAACATC